>NW_007930936.1:7040-18572 GCF_000280675.1 Beauveria bassiana ARSEF 2860
CATGCCTGCACCCGAAGCATATGGGACACTGAACGACTTGGTCTTTCCTCCTCCCGAGCAGTTCCTCATGCATGCACCCGAAGCATATGGGACACTGAACGACTTGGGCTTTCCTCCTTCCGAGCAGTTCCTCATGCAGGCACCTGAAGCAGCTGAGACACTGAACGACTTAGATTTCCCTCCTCCTGAGCAATTCCTCATGTAGTTGGCCTAATTGGACTTTGCCCCTCCCGAGTACATCACGCAACGTACACTGAGCTGATGCCAGAACTTCTTGTCCCTTAGTTTTTAATGTCATTCTCTTTATCTCCTCCTTCAAAATAAACCGGCATCATGGCTACGTAGCAATCCTTCCCCTTTGAACGCAACGTCCATCCACGAGGTAAAATACAAGCAGCGTTTTCGGGCCAGCTGTACTCAAGGCCTAAGGCCGAAACGATCTTAACATCATGTTTTGCTTCCGAATCCGCATCATGTTTTGCTTCAGAATCCGCCAGTAGGATCGCCACGAGAACATCGGCGCGGACCACATCGAATTTTCTTCCTCGAGGCAGCTTCATCGCCCGTTTCACAGTCGGAAGGGGCCCGAGAGGAGCCCCGTAGGAACTTTGCAAAGTTTCCCACTATCTCGTTAGTTTCTTTCTTGGGTCTGAAAAGTGCGCAACGTACTATTTTCCTCTCCAGTGATCCGAAAAGCTTCTGGCCGCTATCAGACAACAACTTAAGGGGCGCCTCCGTAGACTCCTTATCAAGCGCCTTGGCCTCCTCCGCAACAAGCTTGGTTTGGTCGCTCGAAAGAGTTATCGTTGTGTGTAGCATGTTGCTTTTGGGCGGCAAAATAGTATCCTTGGGGTCTACAGTATCATGGACCCCTCCGGAAGAATGATAGGCCGAGTCGCCTACGGCTGCCCCACCCGTCGGGACACTCATGGTCAGCAGTAAACGGCAGAAGATGAAAAAGCTAGATGAAGCGAGGACGATACCGGGCATGTGACATTATAAATACACAGGAGTACGCCTGACGGCCTGACGTTTGCTTCTCAGCCCACAAGGCTGTTCGCGGGTAAAACAAGGCTTCAGTCCAAACCATGTCTGCCCTGGGTCTACGTGGTGGCGTGCATATCCGCTGGCCAGCCAGGAGCAATAACGGGGTCAACATGGCCGACCCGGAGCATACACGAAAATTCCAAGATAATTTCTGCCAAGGATAATCATGAAAGAGGCGGTCTGCATCAGATATTTGTTGTTGGATGGTGCAGAAAGCGGCGAGATTTATCTTTACGTTCACAGCCACACCCAAAGTCCAGAGAAACAGAGCTCCTTGCCAGCAATTCGAGCGATGTGGTACACAGCTGCTAGAATTTGGAGCGTTTGATCCACTGGTCGCTGATGTCCGATGGCCGCCTATAGGCTTGCTGAAGAAGAACTACGAGAATATCCCTGGGCTCGAATACTTCGTCAATGCGTAGGGCCTTGTCTTTCTCCGGCTAGGGGACACAGAGATCCAAACATTGCGATCTGAAGATTGCTGGAATTATGATAGAAGATACGTACAGATTCTCCTTAAAACGATCCTTCTTTTGACCCTTACATTACGAGAAACTCGAGACAGAAGAAGCTTCGTAATTTCGTAGTTGCGTAAATGGTGTCCCCCCCGGGTCGGAGGAAACGCATGGGACGGCACGGTCATTACGCAGCTACTTCCCTGTGGTCTCGCGAAGATGGATCGGCGCGTGACAGGACTCCTGAATACTATTATCTGGTCTAGCTTAGGCCCCCCCCCCCCGCCAGCAGTAGCTCCCGCATGTGGCTGTTCTTCGAGACGTTGCGGTGACTTCGTCCGATTCATTTCGGTCGTGCGGGCCTCGCCGGCCTTGTCCGTCGCCACCACTAACCGTGATGACCACTTCCTGGTCACGGTGGCTGCATCATGCAAGGCAGAGAGTAGTCTTGTCGAAAGTCGTTGGCACGCAGCCCGTTATCCGCCGGGTGCAGGCACTCTGGGCTGAATTGACAGGAGTGCTTGAGCCGGGGAGAACTAACAGAACACACCTGCTTGCAGGTATCTGACTCCGCCATCCAACCCTCGGTGGCAATGATGAATGTATTCTTATGGACACACCTCACCCCTGGTCTAGCTGTAATTCAACTAATGTCCACCACCCTCTTCCGGCGCCATCCTTCACGGCAGGGCTTGTGCTATTGTAGGCCTGCTGGGTGTCGACGGAGCACCCGTCCCCTGCGCAGCGCCGTGCCGACCTCATGCCCTGAGAGTCACTGCACGGCTACAGCCTCTTGTCATTGTATATGATCAATATCGGCGCCGCCTCGCCGCGAGACTGCCGCTGGTGTTTTCCTCTCCGGCTCAATCTTCTGTGCTCCGTCTGCTCAACCTTGCTTGTCAAGAACTGTTCGTGTTTTCCTTACCTGTTCAACCAGACGCCCGTCGCAAACTCATGTCATGAGTCTCTCAATCCAGTCTCTACTCTGTGGCGATGCAAATGGTTACTCTGGCTACCCCCAAACCACCGACGAAAACCAGGGTGTTGCTGCCCTACTGCTGAGCTGGGAGGGCGAGTCATCTGCCAGAAGCAACGTACTCGAATTCCAGCGGGTTTTTGAAGATGACTACCGCTTCTGCACGCAAACTTTCGAGATTCCAACCGTGGAAAATCCCATTACAAAACTCGCAGCACCGCTAGATGCTTTTCTCGAAAAAGCGAATCAAAGCCGTCTTCTTATTATCTACTACACAGGATATGGCTTTCTTGACTCTTCCATGCAGCTATGCTGGGCTCGGTATGTTTTGCCCGACTATGGTATTTATCCGTATAGATCAGCGTCTGACTTAGCTATAGATCTGCCCAACATCGCTCGTTTAGACTGAAATGGGCTGCTCTTTGCCTTTGCCTTGAATATACCCGAGCTGATATATTCTTTTTGCTGGATACCTATGTTAAGTTCGAGACTATTCCCTCCAGCCACGGGTTGAGACAAGTGATCGCCGCAGGGCAGCAAACTGCCCCAGACTCATCGAACTTCACGAAGTGCCTTGTTCAAGCGCTCCACAACTTACACAGAAGCCCGACGTTCTCTACTGGACAACTATTCGCCGACATGACGGCCATCGCCAGGGCCAACAACTCCAGTTCCTTCATGAAGACACCCGATCTATCACCGCCTCGAGTCCTCCCTTCGGAATACAAGAACAGCTACCCGAGTTCGGACTCGAACTTAGCTTCGCGCTACCCGGGCTACGGATCAGATATTGGAAATGGACATACAAAAGGCCAGGATCAGTCTATGGCCGCCTCACGGCTCAACGGCCGGGACAGGAAATTTCCGTGCTCTTTCTCCTTCGCCGGCTGCAAAAGCGAATTCGGACGTCAAGGTCAGTGGCAGCAACATCTTGAAATGGTACATTTCCATTTCGAAAGCTACGAATGTTTGGCCTGTCACCGGAACGGCAACTTCAAAATGTACTCCCATATAGAAAGTTTCAGAAGGCATCTTCGTCAGGCGCACGGATATAGCCGCGAATACGTTCTACAGTGCGTGGAGGGTTCGCGACGGAGGCGCAGGCAACCACCACTAATGATGTCCTGTCCCGCGAAAGAGTGTGTCAAAAACTTCTGCGGTATCGGTGCCTGGGATGACTGGGCTAAGCACGTCTGGACGCACATAAAGCTTGGTCACGAAATCGCTATCGAACGCAACACTTCGTTCATCAACTATTCGGTAGATGCAGGCATCATCATGCAAGGTTCTAATAGCAAATACAGATTATGTCGCTAATTTATTAACCCTTAATTCATTTTCTTTCCTCTCCATCTTAATAGTAAATAGCAGAAGAACTAGATAGTTGAACTAATCTTCTAGTGGCCTAAAGATGGAGTGCCGTCAAAATAGATGACATCTGGCCCAGGAACTTCAAAGCTGCCTTTGTTCTTGCACGAAGCTCTTCCCCTGTAAGCCTCATGCAAATGGAATCCATCAATTCCCGTTCACTACAGCGTTCCGCGACCGCGGACTCAAGTGTCTCAGCTGGCAGACCAACCCTTTTCCCCAGGCGGAGACGCCAAGGTAGTCACAGTATTTCGTATCCGTAGTCTATAGTATATCATCTCTCATAATGCACACTCACACTGCTCTGCAGCCCAAAATATCGAATTGAAGAGTATTTCCTAGAAGTCGAGGGAATACTCGAAGACGGAAAGCCGACGGCTTATTAGCAACAACCAAGCTTCGCATACCGCAATCATGCCCTGGAGCTGGCTGCGCTGGCTCAAGAGTGCCGATACAAGACGCCCCCTTGAGCTTTTCCCGGGCATATCTATGGAAGCTAGCCAGCACCTCCAAAAATTATCTGCCAGTTAGACGATAACGATTTCCGCCCTCCAGTGGTCAAGTCCCGTGATGTTTCGCCTTCTGATCGCTCGATCTCCATTTATGTCACCGATGAGAGTCATTCCGAATACTTCAAAGACGTGACGGAAATGCCGAATCTCTACGATATAACAGTTTCAATTTCGGACTCAACGGTTTTACACTATTATCGAGTGGGGAGTTTTCGAGCAGAGCGCAGGTATTGGATTGCAGTATCACGAGATGGTAGCGTAGGATATGACCATCTACGGACAGTAATACGTTCTGTGGCGAAAGAAAGGGATAAAAAGGACTACAACCCCCGCGGGTGACCCTTCAAAGAGACGGCGACCAACCCGTGGCGAGAACGAAACGCAGGGCTATGTGAGCGATGATGAGTCGGAGTCGGAGGAGCAAGATGTGCTAAGGGGAAGGAAGAGACGACGACAAGACAACTTTAGCTTTGATGGCTACGTCACGCATTTCAATAGTCGCGGGTTTCTGGCAAAGTTTAACTAGGAGCTACAAAAATATGTCAGGCTCGCCTCAAGTTTCTGTCTAGAGTACTAATTCAGTGCTTTTCCTATGCTCTTGCTGTCTTGCTACTCGGGATTACTAGCACCGCCACCTGGAAGGCCTTCCCCTGACGGCGCAATCGCCGACAGCCAATTCATAGTAGACCAGAACTCTCAAGTCGAGCCAGATTTCATCGTGTACATCATTTTAAAAGGCTACTATATCGGCAGCGACGTGCAGGCAATGGTAATTGCTCCTGCAACGTCTCACTTGTGATGGCAGCATGTTGCCGGGAAGCGAGGGAGAAACATTGTGTATGATGGCGGCGCACGGAGCCGTCGTTTCCGTCGCCGGTGGAAGCCCTGCAACGAGGTGGTTGAAGTTGGCTGATGCCACTTCGTCGGAGGGGTGTGCTCCGAGGCGGCAGACAAGTCAAGCATTCTTGTGGACATGGCCTGATATCATCACCAATCTGCTCTGTTGGCTGGTTTGTGCACCAATTTCTGTCCACGCTGTAGTTTTGACTTCAAATTGCTACCAAGCCTGTCAAGATCGAGACTTTGAGTGACAGGGGTAAAAGCTTTCCCCATCCCCATGGCGGACCGCCTCTTAAGGCGTGCGAGAGAGGGGGCGGGGACGGCTACTTGGTCTGTGGGCGCGACCAGGTTGGTCGGTGGTACCGCCTATCACCCGGGATCGTTTTACCAGCCCAGGTCGGGCCATATCCCCGGCTAGTCACTACACATCGTGTATCACTCACAGATACTTTTTCTTATGATGCTTGTCTCTTTAACCACCCCCTTAACCCCACACAGCATTCCAGCCACCTAGCTAGTCAGGATCCTGCAGGCGCCTTACGTCCAGTTAAGATATGGTAAGTCGACAAACGAGGAGAGGACAAAACAATATCCATTATATATTTACTTTATAGTGACCTACAGGCATCTAAGATCCCGTAATAGCCCAAGCTTACACTTAACTCCTCTACCTATCGTGGCTGATAACTATTACCCACGTAATTTCGTATTCCTAGTTTTACCTACCCTCCCTAGTCTATTTCGAGATTATTCTGGTCGCTCGCACGGACAACAGTCGCGTCGGGGCAAATCTACGCACCCAGCAGCTGGCAAGCCTGCGATAACTAGAGTCGGCGCGCCGACAGATGGAATATGACGAGGGGGGGCAGATTGCGTATGTATTAGTGCCTTAGCTAACTTAAACCTCTCTGGCTACACTTCACTTCACACTTGCCGCTTCGTCTACATTCTGCTCTGCCCTCATCGAAGCCCGAACCAGACGTCCAAACAGCAGCCATGTTGTTACGCCCAAACCTTCATGCCTAAGTGCCATTCTCAGTACTCAGCTTTATAATTTGTTACAGAGAAGGGCAAGTAGAGTGTCACTTTTTTTCCTAAAACAACAATAATAGTGACAGCCTGGTCTAGGATGCATGTAGACTCTGGCTTACCCGTCCGTGATGCCAGTCTATGTTCACCGGTAGCCACAAGAGGCCAATAACAGCAAGTGCTTTCATGTGCCCTGCTGCTGCCTAAGCCAATAGTCGCTCACGAGTTTGTGGCTGTACAAGTCCTCGTCTGATACCCAGCCAGGGCAGAGGTATCCTTCCCACAGAACTGCGTAGTGTACATCTCCGGAGGCGTCCTCGTGGTGCCCGATTACGTTTTTGATTATCTTATGTGCCGGATCGCCAACTCTCGGTCTCTGTCTAATGTCGTACCAAAGCTCAAGCGAAAAGCCTGTGTCCAGAACCCAGAGCAGCGCTGGCAGGGGTAACAACCAGTCGTCAGTGTGTACAACAACCAAATAACTTGACTTGGTTGGTTGTGATTGCTCGATACTTGTCAGCCAAGTAAAGCAAGGATTCCAGATCAACCAAGCAAAGCAACCTGCTTCCATTACTTGGCTTTACTTGATCTGCTCGAAAACAGTGCCAAAACGGGGCATAGCGGGTGGGTCCAAATGCTGTGATTGGCTCTGCGATCTCCTAGCTCATATATGCTCGCAAATTTCTCGCCTAGTCTTTGTATTCACGGAACATTTACCGAAGTACGACATGCATGAAGCCATGTCAACGCATCCATTCTTTCGACCGTATGGAATGATCGAAAGGCCTACTCCACATACAACTCCTTCCGGATCTCCTTGCGAATCTCTTGACTTCCTGTCCAACACGCCCAGCCTGGTGTCGTCCCCGACCAAGCCATTCGAGGACGGACCATCCACGCCATCCACTGCCGACGAAAGGCAGGCACCAGGGACTTCTCAATGTGTTTTCCCCATTAAGTGGGACAGCATTCGCTATGACGGCAAGCCATTGCCGTCCATTCGATACCGCCAGCCTCATAAACGCACCCTCAATTCTAAACTCCAACCATCAGCAATCTATAAGCATGGCGCTCAGTTGACAACCGACGGTGACAATAAATACTGGCTCTGCAAGTACTGCCATATACGCGGCCACCACCACAACGCTCTCTTTTCAAGTGAAAGCACCACCAGCATCATTTACCATCTAAAACATCAGCATAAACTGGAGGAATTTGGCTACCAATCGGCTGACTCGAGAACCTTTAACACAGTGAAAGGTATTACCGACCTTACATCATATCTTGGAGGAAGACGACTAGTATTCAACGACTTGCAATTCAAGGATAATTTCACCGACTGGGTGATCGACCTCGACCTGACTTTTCGTCAAGCAACTCATCAACGCACGCATGAGATGTTTGCAAAATACATGGAAGATGTTGGCAAAATTCTGCCCAAGAGCCCATTTACCCTAGGCAGCTGGATTAAAGAGAAATGGGAAGGCGATGTAGGAAGGCGTGTTTGGCTTAGGGAGAAGCTACACAGTGCAACAAGCAAGATCCACATATCTATGGATGCCTGGACATCTGAAGAAGGAACAAGTTATTTGGCAATTGTTGCGCACTTCTTGGATGAACACCATAAGTTGCAAACAGCTCTTCTGGATCTTCCGCCTCTGAAAGGACCCCACTCCGGTGAGAATATGGCGAGGGCACTGTCGATAGTCATTGACTTCTACAACATCTCTACCGTCTTAGGTTTCTTTATGATGGATAACGCTAGCAGCAATGACACATGCATTCAGGAGCTGTCAAAGCAATACCCAGCGATCCATCCGCAGAGTCGCCTTCGATGCGTTGGTCACATGTTGAACCTCATAGTCAAGGCTCTCCTCTTTGGGCAAGGTGTGAGCAAGCTGGAACAACAGCTGCGTGGCGCATCGGATGAGGAGCGTTTCGAGATATGGAGGAAGCAGAGCTTTGTTGGCAAGCTCCATAACTTCTGTGTGTGGATTAACAGGAGTGACCAGCGAAGAGAGCTGTTGAAGCAGTACGTGTTGACAGCGTACGAAGAGGGTACCATCGAAACCCTCTATACTAGAGTTTTAGTTGATGGTGGTATCCGCTGGAACTCTGCGTACGCGATGATTGAGAGAGCTCTTAAACTTCGCCACGCTATCGATCTTTTCTTCCTCAACTATAACCATACAAGCAAGGAATATAATATCTCACAAGATATACTTACTTCGCAGGATTGGATTGATTTGAAGCACTTCGTCGGTATTTTGAAACCGTTCAAAGACTTGACAAAACGCATGGAAGGTCGGGCAAATAAAGCAGGCCTTGAGGGGTCACATGGCTCCCTCCACGAAACGCTTGAGTCGCTAGATGTCCTCTTCAAGGAGCTTCAAGAGGCGGGGAAATTTGCAGATAATTACCCACAAGTGGTCCCACAAGTGGTATCAACATACTATTCATATGCTATCGATGCCGCCCGCATCAAGCTTGAAGAGTATTTTGGCTTGACAGATGCTTCCCCGGCGTATCGCTGTGCCGTTGCCCTGCATCCCGCAAACAAATTTACATACTTCGAGCTTGAATGGAGTCACAACAAGAAGTGGATCAGTGAAGCAAAGAGGGTGGTGCGTGAGGTGTACGCCCAATATGAGGAAGTGGCTGCAGAGAGAGATGTGGTAGGAAAGCAGCCTAATGAGGAGGTCATTGGCGACAATGGTGCAGCACTAGACCCTCTCCAGCAGGCCCGTAGGCGTCGTCAGCGGCTTGCTGCCACTGTGGCGTCAGGCTCATTAGGAACCAAGCGCATCAAGCTCACCTCCGAGCTTGATGAGTTTATGGCCCGAGCTAACAGGGCTGATGTGGAAGTCGAGAATCCATTAGAGTGGTGGGTTGCTCACGCGGCCGACTATCCAATCCTCTCTAAAATGGCATTTGATTTGTTCAGCTGCCCAGCAATGAGCGCCGAGTGTGAGCGGGTATTCTCACAGACAAAGAAGGTCATCACTGATGAACGGAATCGTCTTCAATCGGACACTGTTGCAGCGATTGCATGCCAAAAACATCTGCTTCGGACTTGTATTTTGCCATAGAATTGCCTATTGTGGAATAGCCGTCAAGTAATATCAACCAAGTAAGGACTTTTTGTGACCAACCAAGTAAAGCAAAGGCCTGAGCCAACCAAGTCGAGTAAGGAGGCCATATTTTGGTTGACTTGGTTGTTGGACACACTGGCAGTCGTTCGCATCCACCGTCTCTGCCAGCACACCCCTGAATACGTAGGGAGATATTTCAACTGTCAGGAGCGCCCCGACAAGATACAGTTTAGAGGACCACGGGCAGCTGATGTGACGCCGTAAGGGCAGATCCCGAAGGACAGCCATAAGATTTCGCAGAGCACCGTCACCGCTTGAAAGCTGCCAGGAAGATGAACTATGCCGATACATACAGCAGTGCCTTTATAGCATCACGCCATGGAACGAGAAAGCGTTGCGCGGCTAATTCCACCGCCCTGAGAAGCTCATAAGAAGGCCTTCCCAAACACGGTTCCGGCTCAAATGGCCCGTTTTAGTCCATTTAATCATGCTGCGCAGGTGTCTCGAATTGGACTTCATTCAGGCCACCGGTGCCAACCGCGCCGCTGGTCAGCAACACCAGCACCTGACCCAACTTGTGTCGGGCAAAAATAGGTGGTCTCGGGGGTCCATGCTTATTCGTTCTACGCCAGCGGCACTACAATTTCGACACGTTTCCCGGGGCCGGAGGACAGCCTCGCCGCTGCGGCGCAGAAAGCTGTCGGGGCATCGGCCGTTGAGCAAGACTATGCAGCGAAGATTGTGTATAATAAGCCAGACGGCAACTATATGAAACTAGAGTAGAATTTTCCGCACACTCGAATGCCTAAAATTAACACTGAAATGCCATTTCAATCCTATACCTTTCACCTGCGTCGCCCCAGTCACCTCCAACTGTGCACTCTATATTGACCCTTGAGCTACCTATGTGCCTCCGGACAACCTGAGCGAGTGCCTTCCGGAAGGCCGCGCTGTAAGTCGTTGATTGTGAACCAGATTCGGGACAGGGTTTTGGGGACGCACCCTCAAATGCAGCTCTATTTCGCTTCAGGGGACGGTCCGTGGGGGTGAAGCCCAAGGCTCCCTGCGCTAGCGCCTGGATTCTGTAGTGTTCTTCAGGCAACGCCTCAGCTGTCTCAAGCGGAGCATTCGTGGTAGCGGAGTCGTAGCGATTCGCCACGGTGTTGTGGCGGCTTTCGAGATCGAACAGCTGATTTTGTATTCGCAGAAGATTTTCTTCGGGACTTGCTCCCACACCGGCGTCGCCCATGTTGCCACTGTCCTGCGCATGTCCAGCTTCTTGGCGAGGCTCTGAGAGGCTCCCCGGATCCGGGCAGCATGAACAGGACCCAGACTTTGCAGGAGGTGATGACATTGCCTAGTTTGGTTAAGTAAACGAAGGTGACTGGCTTCCGTAGTGCAAGGCAGGTCTTCAATGTAGCTTTTTAAAGTGATTTGGGCAAGGTGAGGCCGTTTCTCACAGCCCTTTTCAAGTGCATGTTCGCCCATTACAGCCCGCGCCGCACTAGATTGGATGCGATGTTATCGACATGTTACACATCCACAATCTGATCGACTCTTCGCCATAACTAGCGGCCACTTGCTGCTGCTAGGGTCCTTAATGCACCCTACCCAAAAGGAAACAACTTGGTCGCTGACTTGGCAGCTTGGGGGGAACCCCCTCCTTTAGGAAGGCCGCTTTCCGCTGCAACATGACCTAGAGGTCTAGTCACGACGGCCACATGCAGACACCAAAATACGGTGGTGGACTGCGCGCTGCACGCGTTTGCCGAGCTACGGGGAGCACATTTCGGAAACGATGATGGCCTGGATCATGTGATTAGACTGATACAGAGAAAGACGGAACATTTTATCACTTCTGGCGAGCCTACTGAAAAATGGGCGTGTCTCGTCCCGGCGGATGGAGTCATCTGGTACCCTGTGCCAGTTCAGTGATCAAGAGCAAAATCGAGACTTTTTACGCAAAACAGCGAGCAGCGACTCATTTCGGGATGAACACTTGTGGCTGTAGAACGGTATTTCCATCTACATTGTCAAAGATTGATTTTTACTCAAAAAAAGCAGTGGCTAGTGCCTCTACGTCAACTTAATAACTAAATCCGACTGCAAGATTTCAATTGACCCGGTGGCACTCTCCTAGGGCTGGAATTCCTGCCAGCTACTTGTGTCACACCAGCTTCGCTTTTCGCTAGTCAAAGTCTACTCTATGTACG
>NW_007930936.1:18672-24803 GCF_000280675.1 Beauveria bassiana ARSEF 2860
AGGGAAGAATGTCCTCTCCCCGGCATAGTAACGTAGCTCGTCGGCGGGAGAGAGACATCTGCCGCCAAGCACTTTCGCAGCACATCGGTAAGTCCACGTTCGCTCTATTCGACGGCAGGATGCTGACCACGAGTTGCCGAGCGATTGGGCATTATAGTAAGCCCTTCCGAGGTGCGGCTGAGCCCTCGAGCTCAGGATGGGTATGGCTGGAAGCCCTGCCCTGGGCATGAGAATACATTCTCGCTCCTATTCGCCAAGAACCTGAGCGACCACTCGATCAGCACGTATCGTCTTCTCTCGCGACAGGTAGGCAATACCTTCGAAGCTGTTCCCGCAGACGTGGGTGCTGAACCCACCGATCACATACCTCTGGTAAGTGGACGTCTTGTGGTGCAACGAATATCGACGCTGACCGTTCTTATGATCGAGAGGCCATCAATAGGATTTTCTGCTCAGATTAGCCGACTTCAGCAAGAGAATGAACTTCTTTCGGGACATATCCGGGAGCTGTCTGATGCCTTAGAGAATGAGGTCGATTGTAAGCTTCGTGTCGAGAAAGAGAAGGAACAACTGTATAAACATCTGCAAGCCGCCGAGGATAAAACAAAGGAACTTGTGGGGAAAGCGCGAGCTTATCAAGCACCGCTATTAAAATGCTTCGAAGAGCTAGACCGGACAGCGCCCATCCTAGCCGAGCTTCGTCGGATTGCAATGGAAGGCGTGGCGCCGGACTGATATGAAAGAGCCGCTACGAGGGTGTCTAAACGTTTCTAACGAGCGGTGCGAATGTCGACATGGCAAGCTCCGAAGGCAAAACAGCACTTTCTCATGCGACAAGGAAATTATTTCGTGTCTTCTACCAACACGCGGGGCAGATCAGGCCCTCCAGCACATGAACTAGACGGTTTTTAAGTGGTACATAATGTAGAGACATGTCCGTTTAAATAGCTAAAACTCATTCTAAGCTAGTCAATGATGATAGGATTTCTCTTATTCTGCCCCTGACCCTCGTGGTTACTCCCGTCTCGCTTCCGTTTAACACCTTGTGCTACATTCCAAGACTTAAAAAGTCTTACAGTCGAAAAATGACCCTGAGAGCGCGCATACCATTCGGGAGTGCGTTTCCTCCGGTCCTCGAAGTTAGGGCTTTGATACTTTAGCAATAGCTCAACGGTCTCAACGTGACCATAGTACGCTGCGAGAACCAACGACTGTTCTCGTTGCTGCCGATTCGCATAGGGAAGGAGCTCATTAACTAGTCCTGCATGCCCACGTGCTGCGGCACAGGAGCAGATATGAAGTAAAGTTGGCCAGGAGTCAAGGGTGAGAAACTTTGAGGTGAATCTCTCTCCAAGATGCTTGCTTGCCTGCTCAATGTATGAGCGCTGGGCGCGGATGCCGTGTGCGTACATAACCTCAATGGCGTCGAATTTGCCAGCTGTGAAAGCGATCTCGAGGGCTGTTTGACCGTCTGCGTCCAGGACATCGGGAGAGATTCGCCCATCATCGAGCAACATCTCCACTACCGACGCCGATCCGTGTCTAGCAGCGACGTGTAATGCTGTTCGGCCGAGAGGGTCCGTCATGCTGAGATCAATACCACTTGACGTGATTAAAAGCTTGAAGATTTCCTCGTTTCCAGATTCGCAGGCTAGGAAAACAGGTCGACCGTAGTCTGTGTGTCGAACGCCGTTGGGTTCAATGTCGTCGCATTCGAGAAGCTTGCGCACCACATTTGTTTGGTCGTTGCAAACTGCCAGGGTGAGAGGCCTCCGCGAGTGGCGCCCGTTTCGCATGTTCACATGAGGGCCACCAATTTCAATTAGTGCCAGAGCAATACTCTCATGATCTGCTTCAATCGCACGAAGAAGTGCTGTATCACCATCGCAGTCTCGAGCGTCAGTCCTAAAGCCTTCGTAGGCTTGTAAGAGTCGAATCTGTCGCATATCCCCTCGCTTAGCAAGGTGAGGCAGACAAGACGTCCCAGATCGCTGCACATTGCGACGTAGGAGATACTGCTGAAGTAGCCGAGACATTGAGCGATTCGTACGGCTTAAGTAGCTTACTTGGCGCTCCGAGAGGTAGTCGCAGACTCCCAGCCATAGCTCAGGCGGAAGCCAGCAGGTCTTTTTCGGCCGCTCGGCCGAGCTCTGTCGTAGTGGTTGTTGATTCATCTAGTAGGCAAGCGCTGGTCAAGCAGGAAGGGGATGAGTTTCCGAGGATGAAAGGAGAAAAAAGCACTCGATCCTGCGGATGGGAGGAGGCTCTTTATATATTTCCGGGTCGGGCTAAGGCTATCAAGTAAGCAGCCTATAACTCCTGCGAAGTTATGCCGTACTGTCCTGCCAGGCGTCCAGCTCTGCCGTGCAGGAACGCCCCCTAGGTGTGACGTGGTGTATGAGAGCCTTGGGGATATCCATGTCCAGGCACTGTGTAATAACTACCGCTTTAGATAGGGGAATCCGGTGAGGTCCTCCGAATACTGCTCGAAGTTGGCAGCGAGCGCCGGTCTGTTCCCTGACTATGGAAGCGCATCGGGCCCGCGGAAAGTGAGCGGACCGGCTCAGTATCTAGCAGCAATGTTTGGTCGAAGCTCGGGATCAAGTGACTTGTTGTCGAGAGGGGTAGTGTGAGCGTGTTTTCAGGGGACTCGTCAATGAGTACTGAGCAGAAGTCCGTCTCTCAGGAGGGCAGTTGTATGTGTTGAGTGAGACTCTCGGACGCATGTATTGAAGTTCAGCAGGGCAGTGTCAATAGGTGAACGCCTCAAGACAATGACGCTTTCCGACCGAATGGCCCCATGGTACATAGCGAGGCTATGTAGGTGCTGTAGCGCGTCGAGAATCTGCCTGAGCACCGCCTTGAATTCGCTGTACGTTAATAGGTTTTTGTTATGCTCATCGAACAGTAGCCGGCCGTCGGAGTAGGCAAAGACGAGACCATACTCGCGGTCATAATCGTGGAAGGAAATGAAGTGATCCTATAGAAGTAAGTATTAAATCTAGTACTCTCCCGTACTGTATAAATACGCACATTTTAAATGCTGCTAAGGGAACTCGCTTCGCGATCAGCCTGGTCCCGTCCCCGTGACGAGTATCGCTTGTTAGTCAACAGTAAACGTTGGCGAGTGAGACAGTATATTCGGCCTTGTCGCTTAAGTCGCCTCGCGAACGCGTTACACTCGCGCTATATGGTTTGCTTTTCAGGCGGGATGTAACGCCAGATAGCCTGCATTTAACTCCATGATTCCCGGGAGCGAAGGCATTATGTGTACCAAAAAAATAATGGCATTCGAATACCTCTGCCTAGGTGGGTGGGATGTGCGGGAGGGAAAATCGCCATTGCTTTTATCCACTAAAAGCAGCAGAGCGCTGGGTGTTAGCGTTAGCCCTTCAGGTATGGGAGCGAAAAATACACAACAAGCGGGCCGCACACATCACGTAATTGCTATTATGAAAAGTCCTAGAAATTTAATTAAAAAGGGAAAACGCACTTCCTGTATAGGGATTTGAACCTTAAGCCTCTATATCTATAGAAATAATAGAAATCATCTGCATATACAGCGTGAACAAGGTCAGCAAAAAGTGAAGCTGTCGCGAGTGTCAGTTATGAAGACTGACAAGCAACCCATAAAGAACCCCTCACCCGGTGGCGAATTGGAGGGATTTTTTGTATCATCCGGGACTGCGTGCGGGCCAGCCACTGAGGAATCAACTTCTAGCCTTGTACAGAGGCTTCCAGATGTCCTGCTTCCTAGGTATTCACCTATGGTAGTTACCCCAAAGCAATTGTTCTAAGGAGCCAGCATAGGCTTCAACCACTGGGCCACGGAGGACACTGGGTCATGCTAGGAGGCGAGTAATTTTATCATAAATACTAATCCCAGAGGTAAAGTCTCAAGTTTAAATACAGCGCAGCTTCCTTCATCGCTCCCGGCACATATAACCGGATTGCACTGCGCACTGCATGATCGTGGTTGATATTTATTGGCACGGCGACAGATCTCACTATCTCTAATTATGGGATAAACTGTATAGAATAACAGCATAGATGGACTAGCCGTTTCTTCCTGCTTGATGCCTAGGACATTGTCTTCCTGCTTGAGGACCGAAGGCCGTTTCTTCCTGCTTGGGGCCCGGGATATGGCCGTTTGGAATCCCTTGAGTCTTCAAGCCGAGCACGCTTTGACGAAGGCGAAATCTGGCTTACGGGACATGGCCGTTTGGAACTCCGTTGGAGTCTTCAAGCCGACCACGCTTTGACGACGGCGTACGCCTTGTCGTTGTCGTCTTCGACAGTGCATTAAGGCATAAGCGGTTTCTCCCACACCTAACCCAACGAGAGAAACCGCGATCATGTCCCAGAAAAGGGGATGCGCAGGTCAATATGTTCTGCATCGGGCCAAAGCGAGTGGGTAGCAGAGACAAGCGACGAGGATTATGCACCGCTGGTATAGAAAGACCTTCAACCCCGCAATTGTCAGAGCGGGCTTCGAATGCGGTATTGGCTGGTGTGGCAGCTGGGCCCATGCTGACGGTTCCTCATAAAATCCTTCCTCGATCGGCCGTTGTCGCCAGCTCGTGGCTCTGCTGACTTTCACCCGGATCGTAGCTCTCGACTTGCCGGCGTAAAGTCTACGAATTCATCGTCAGCTGTATTCAAACCCCCAGATCTCGGGCTATCTTACCATGTTGCGCGAGGAGACCCGAAGAAGAGAAACTTTTAGTTGTGTAAAGGCGAGGTAGAGTCCGATGAGCCCGATCGCAAGGGAAACAGTACCGAAAATCACGGCCGCGATTGTTGAGGCATCCATTTCCAGAGCTCTGCTTTGCATTTTGGAACACCAGATGAGTTTGTTGAAGCCTCCGACACATGAGCCAGTACCGACATGCCAGGACGTGTTTTTAAAAGGAGATTTTGAGAGATCTGATGCTGCATTGTCAGTCCTCACCGACGGTAGACATCCGGAGTTTGCCATGGATGACTGCATCGCAACTGCACCGTCTGCACGTTTCCGAGATTAAGCCTCTCGTTTCTTCAAGCCTTGCACCTCACCGACTTGTGTTTGCTGCACACAGCCGTGTCTTGCGCAGCATCCGCTGTACAAAAGTTTGAAGTTGATGGTAATTGAAAGAACCCTTGGTGAGGCTGACGGGTCGGAAAAGCGTTCAACGGGAAAAGGATCCGGTGTGGGATTCCTGTTGCCCTCACATCCTCAAGTGCAACTCATTTTACCGAGGTCCGCGCGTCAGGAACTTTCACGGACGCTGACTCGTCGCCAATGCCAGGTTCCTGCTTCGGCTTCAACCTTGCTATGCGCCAGTTGGCTGTCTCAATCAGTATTCTAGGAGGAAGGTTCAGGCACATGTCGGCAGCGTCTTTCGCAAGTCAGCCAGCGGCTTTGCTGCCATTGCTGCCAGGGATCGTGACGTGCCCTGCCGCTTATAGATGATCCTCGGGCCAGCTTTGTCACCGGCGACGAGTCTGATTCATACTCAGCAATGCTGCGCAGGCCGGCTTCGCCAGTATGCCATGCCATTACGGAATCGGCCACGTCGAGCTGTGCGCAACATCTACTGGTCACAAGGCTTTCGCGTCTGAGCACATATACGAAGGGCGGCTCTCTTGGTCATACATACAAGATTATGCCAAATAAGTTCGAAATACTTCTAGACAGTCTGTGCAAGATGACAGACTGGATGGAAGCAACAGCGATGCAACCATTTTCGCGCAAGTTCGACGTACGCGCAGTGCAAAAAAAATTACTGTTATCTGGCAAGTAATGCGTATTATTCTGGACAAAGAGACTACGAGCTTCAGATGTATCCTGCCATCTTGTGGAAGTTGACGCTCAGGACAAAACTTGTCCACCGATCAAGACGGAGATCGCCTGGCGCGAGGCTCTGCCTGTAGATCTCCTCGGCGTCCTCGTACTTGCCCTGTTCCTCGCACAAAGAGCCCAAAGCGTCGGCGACCGTGCAAGACGTGGCGTGTTGCGGCCCTCCGACCGACCGCGCGCCGTCCCACGCCTGCCGGTACATCGCTTCCGCCTCCGCCAGCCGGCGCTGGCCACGGAGAAGGTTGCCGAGGCCGAAACATGCCGCGAACGACATCGCCGAATACTCCTCGTT
>NW_007930937.1:0-1572 GCF_000280675.1 Beauveria bassiana ARSEF 2860
TATTTATAATATATAAAGATTTATTAGATTTTTATTAAAGAGTTAGTTTTATTAGTAATAATAGCTATTATTTCTTAACCTTCTTTTCTTTTTATTTCTTTTATTTTTATTATTATTAACTTTATATTAATATATTAAAGCTTTCTTAATAATTACTTAATTTACTAGTTATATTAATTAAGTTTAAGTTAAGTAAATTACTTATAAATATATTATTTCCTCTTTTTATATATTTTAATATTATAATATAAATAATATAGGTATTTTTATCTTTAATATAATAATCCCCTTTAGGGTTCTTAATAAAAGAGATAAAATTCCCTCTTTATTTATTAAGCTTTTAATATTAGAGTTTATATTTATTAAATATTTTATTTTTTTTATTAAAACTTAAAAATATCTAATATTTTAGTTTCTTTTAAAGATAATATTTATAACTATTATAAAAATAAAAAGCCTATAAAGGTATTATATAATCTTAATATATAATATTCAGTTTTAAAATTTCTAAATTAACTTCTTAAACTTATAATTCTTTATTTTCTATATTAATTAATATTATTATAAATATAATAAAGTCTAAGATATTTATTTTATATATAATAACTATCTTAAGTTATTTATTTTTAAAATAAGATTATTTTTTTATAATATAATCTTCTTTTATCTTTAGTAATATTATAAGAATTTAAATAAAGGTTTCCTTAATATTAATTTTAAGGATTTTAAGATTCTTTCTTTTACTTAAAGATATCTCTAAGACTATATTAATATTTACTTTAATTTCTAATCTAGTTATTTTAAGGTTCTTTTCCTTATTTAAGATAGTTTATATTCTAAAATCTTAATCTTTATTTAAACTAATATTATCTAGTAAATAATAATTTTACTTTAGTTTAAAGAAGTATTTTTTATTATTAACTATACTAATATTCTTAATAAGTAATTTATCTTAGTTAGTTATATTTAGCTTTTATAATTTAATTATAAGTTTCTAAGCTTTTTTAAAGATATAATACTTATTTATAAAATATTTAATCTTATTATAGTTATAATAAGTTTTACTTTTTTTTTTTTATTAATATTAAGTTTTATTAAATCTAGGTAAATTTTATAAGCTATAGATCTATTTTAATATTTTTTAGTATTTAGTTAATAATATTATAAGAGGTTACCTTAATAGCTTATTTCCTTTTTATTATATTTAAGTTTTCTTATATAAAAATAGTTATTAATTTTAATAGCTTATTTAATAAACTTATTAAAGTTATTAAATTAATCTCTTTTAAAAATTTTATTTTTTATATCTTTATAAAGTTTATTATAAAAAAGTTTTATTTAACTATTATTATTTTAGTTAATAATAATACTAATATATTTAAACTTTTATATATAATATTAAATAAACTTTATTTACTTAAATACTTTAAGTTTATATATAATAATTTAAATTTTATTATAGTCTTTAAAGATAGTTTTAAATAACTCTTTTAAGTTATTAAAATTATTAAAGATTTAAGTAATCTTTATCTTAAGTTTATTATTATTAAAATAATCCCTAAAAGTAAACTC
>NW_007930937.1:1672-9103 GCF_000280675.1 Beauveria bassiana ARSEF 2860
TTTTATTAATAAAAAGATTTTTAATATAAAGAATCTTTAAAGGTTTTTTATTAATAATAATATTAACCTTTAAATAAGCCTTAGCTTAAGTAAAAAAGATATAAATATTTTCTTTAGTTTTATTAAAAGCCTTAGGTTTTAAGAACTTAGGTATATTATATATAACTTCTTTTCTTAAGTTAATTAAAAGTACTTAAACTTATATAATTAAAGCTATAATCTACTAATATATTTATTATATTACTTATATAAAATTAATAATATTTTTATTTATGATAAATATTATAAAAGATTAACTATTTAAGGTTTTAAAAATAACTTATTAAATAAAATTAATTAAAATATAATAATAACTTATTTTTAATTTATAATTAGTTTATTTTTTAAAAAAATAAATTAAGTTTAAATATTATAAGATAATAATAAATAATATTTTTATATAAAAAATTATTAAAAGTAAAACTTTTAAAACTAATTACTTAATATTACTTAGATTAATTAATAAAGATCTAGACTACTTAATTATAAAAATACCTTTTTTTTAAGTACTTATTTATTCTTTTATTATAAACTAGAATTACTTTAAATTACTAGTAATCTTAGTAATCTTTTTTTTATAGATTATAACTAGCTTATTATACTTTATAATAATCTAGTTATATAACCTCTTATCTTAATCTAGTGACTTATAAGCGCCTACCTAGTCACGTCCTTAGGCCGCCTCCCTAGCTACCTTACGTCCTTTCTTCGTTTATAATACTTTAGTATAAATAATAAATAAAAACTTAATACCCTTATAAATATTATAATATATACCTAAGTCGATTTATTATAATTATAATACTCTTTATAATATAATATATAGTTATTATATTTAAGTATATATTATATTAGAATATATATAAAACTAGTTAGTATTAAAAGTAGGTCACCTTATAAAGGTCCTCTTATAGCTGCTAGGACGCTGATATTAGCTAAATCTACCTTATAGAACTACTAGAGCTAATAGAAGAAGGTAGAAACTTATAAAAGAAGCCACGTTAGTAGTTATATAATAACTAACTAACTAAATCTACTAAAAGTAGACCTTTAAGATAGTCTAGAATATTCTAGAGTTTTTTCTAAGTTATTATATTTAACTTCTTTTTCTTTATAAATAAGCTAAAGTTCCTTTTAATTAGAAAAGAATAATAAGGTTAATAATATATTCTTTTTCTTTTATATCTTTTACCTATACTTTTATTTTTATATACCTATTAGTAATTACTATAAGTTATAAGCCTAAAAGGTATAAGACTTTTAAAGAGAAAGAATATTTATTATAAATAAAATAATATTATAATTACTATTTTATTAACCTTTACCTTAGGAATAATACTATAATTATTATTCTTATAACTCCTAGATTAGAAAATACTATAATACTATCTTATCTACTAATAAATATATTATAATATTATCTATAATTATAATTAACTAATTCCTAAGACACTTATAGCCCTCTAAAAGTCTTAATTTTAATATTATTAAGACTAAGTTTAGACTTTAATAATTAATACTTAAAAACTAAGTATTAAGTATCTAAGACCTAATAACCTAGCTAAGCTAGCTTTTTAAGCTATTATAGAATATACTAGGTTAAAACTTATTACTAGAGACCTCTTAAGAACCCTTTAAATCTTTATTAATAATAAAGATAATCTTAAGACCTTGAAAGATAATACTTATTAATTAAATTAATAAAGTAATAGCTAAAGAGCTAGTAAAATTAATTTATAACTTTTAAAACCTTTAAAAACTAAAAGGCCTTAAGAACTTTAATCTCTAAAAATAAGCTTTATAGATTTAGTTATAAGTTATAAATATAACTACCTTTCTTAAGAAACTAGCTATATCTAAAGACTTCTCTAACTCTAAATAAGCTATATAATTACTCTTTATTAGAAATAGTTATATAAAGGGTCTTATAGTTACTATTAACTAGTATACTTAACGAGACTAGGCCTATAACCTACTAGTTTAATAATATAATACTAGTACTAAAGTTTAGAGATTATAACTTTATAATAGCTTTTATAACCTTACTTTTAGCTTATTTAAAGACTTATTAAAGAGCTTTAATAATAACTTTAATAACTACTTAGCTTAACTAAAGCTTATTAATATAATAATTAATAATATTAACTAGGTAAATTAATACCTAAAAGCTATTAGTAATACCTTTAATTATTAGTTTAAATACTAATAAGCCTTAATTAGGGTATCTTAAGCTTAGAAAATAAGCCTTATTACTTTTAATCTTTAGTACTTATAGCTAATCCTCTTAAAGAATAATAGGAAAAAAGATCTTTAGTTATTAAAGCTAGTATATATTATATTATAAATTAAGATAATAAGGGTTTTAAAAAGCTAAAAAATAGAAAAAGAAAAAATAAAAAATAAAAAAAAAAGAAGATTAGAGATTTAAAAAAGAGAAGAAATCCTTTAAAAAATAAATAAAAGTAGATATTACTATTAGAGTTTTAGGAAGTTATAGCCTTTCCTCTTTAAGATTAGAGGCTTATAAGATTACTAATCTTATCTTTAACCTCTTTAATTCCTCTAATAATAAAAATAATAACCTTACTAAAGATTATTATCTTAAAAAACTTTTTTCTAATAAAGAAGTTAAACCTTAAAAAGATAATTTATTTATTAAATTTTATATAATACTTAATAATTATAATATTTAATATAATAAAATAAACTAATATACCTTTCTTTATAATATTAATATAACTTATTATATTATAAACTATAATAAGGCTTTTATTAAATATATAATATTTCCTAAAAAGAAAAAACTAGTTATATATATTAAAGAAAGTCTAGTATAGTTAAAAAGATAAGGTATTATATACTTTATAGTCCTCTCTTAATTTTAACTAAAAGAATAGTTAATTATTAAAATATAAGATACCTTCTATATACCTTTAATAAATCTTAACCTCTTTAGTAGTATATAATATTATACTAGTAAAGGGGTCTTTTTAAAAAGATCTTTATATTTAGTAAAATACTAATAAGTTATTATATTAAACTTTAAAAAATATAGCTTTTTTCTATAATAATAAAATATTAAAATATTAGTTTTTTTAATAAATAAGCCTTATTAAAGCTAATATTATATTATTTTTATTAAAATTCCTAAAATTATAAAGGACCTTTTAGAATATTAAGATATCTTAAGTCTAGAACTAAACTAAGATCTAATACTTCTAGAAGATATAAAATACCTTTTAAAAGAGCTAAAAAAGGTATTAGAATTACTTAAAAATCTAAAATACTAAAAGCTATTATAATTAGCTAGTATCTAATATATTTAACTAGGCTATATAGGTCTCTTACTATTTAAGAAGACCTTAAAACTTATTAAAGGTCTTCCTAATTTTACTTAAGTTAAAGATATTAACTTTAAATATATAGTCTATATTTAGGCTAAGATAATAAGATAATTATCTAAATAGACTCTCCCTAATCTAGCTAATATCTTAAATATTATAAAAAATAATACCTTTAAAATTAAGTTTTTACCTTATAATAAGAAGCTAATAGACCTTATATTAGTAAATAGAAAGTCTTAATATTATTAGGTTTTACTTTTTATTAATTAAAAAGGACCTACCCTTTTAAATACTATTTAAGGCTTTTTTAGAAGTCTTAAGATATATTATAATTATATATTAAAAGAATTCTACTATAATAGTAAAAAAGAGATTAATTAAGAACTTAAAGACTAGTTTATCTTATAAGGTATTAAGTTTATTATCTTAAGTCTTTATATTAATAAATAAAATAGACTATTTAAATAATTAATCTAGATTATCTTAAATAAACTTAAGACTATAATACTTTAATCTAGACTATTACTCTTTTTATAAAGTACTATATTATTAATTATAATAATACTTATTAATTATATTATAAATTTAACTTAATTACTAGTACCTTATTAAGTACTAATATAAGAAATATTACCTTAGAAAGCTAAGATATTAAATCTTACTTACTTTAAGGTAATAAAAGTACTTATTAAGGTTCTTATCTCTTATAAGAAATAAATAAAACGCTAAAAACTAAAGGCTAAGACTAAGCTAAGATAATTACTAGTTATTTTAGGCTTTAAGACCTATTTAGCTATATTTCTTAATAATATATAGTTATTAAAACCTCTTTTATAACCTTTATAAGGAAAAATAAAGGTATTAGGTATATTAAGAAAGGCCTAGAAGATAACTTCTAAAATATATAAAATCTTAACTTAAAAGGGGGAATACTTAAACTCTTCTTTAATAAAAAGTCTTTAGATCTTAATAAAAAATCTCTAGACTTACTTTAAGAAGAACCTTAAAAGTAACTTACCTTTACCTAAATTTTATTATTATCTAATAAACCCTTAGTTATTAAATTAGAGGAGAATAACCCTTATATACTAATAAACCTTAGTACTAATATAACCCTTTTTAACTATAAGCTAAATTTAATAACTATTTATTTTATTTATTAGGTTATAAAAGCTATTAAAAAGAAATTTAAGATAACTAAAAAGATATATAATAATATACCTAATAGCTAAAAAGAAGCTTTCTAAAGTCTTAATAAAGATAACTAGATTAAAGCTTTTTTTAATAAGTTAAAATAACTTATTAAAGCTAAAGTCTTCTAGTTTATTAAATATTTAAAAGTCCTTAGTTCTTAGAAGGTTTTAAAAAATAAACCTATCTTCTAACTTAAGCTTAACTAAAATAACTAGTCTATTAAATATAAGGTAAGGTTAGTAGTTAAAGGCTTTATATAGGTCTTTAGATAAGACTTTTTTTAGACTTATATCTTAACCTTAATCCCCTTAACTTAGTAAATTATCTTAGTATTAGTAATTACTAATAACTAGGAAATTAAATAAGTTAACTTTATTAAAGCCTTCCTTAATAGCTACTTAAAGAAAGTTATTTATATAATATTTTTAAAAAGTCTTTTAGAGTTTATAGAAGACCTTTTATCTTATAAAAGTAAAAGAAGTAAAGAACTTCTTTAACTCTTAAACTAAGCTAGCTATAATCCCTCTAAAGAGTAAGTTATATTACTAAATAAAGTTCTTTATAGACTTAAATAAGGACCTTAAAACTAAGAAATCTTTTTAAAAGACCTCTTAACTAAGTTAGGCATTAGCTTACTTTTCTTAGATAATATTATTTACTAAAATTAAACTACCTAAATATTTATAATAACCTATATTAATAATTATCTTCTTATAAGATCTAATCTTTATTATATTAACTAAATTAAGAGGTAGCTTAATAAAGCTTATTTTATTAAAGATAAAAAGCTTATCTCTTTTTTCTTAGGTATTTAAATTATTTAAAACTAAAAGAAAAAAAGCTTATAATTATATTAAAGCTAATTTATAAAAGAAGTAGTTTCTAGATTTAGTCTTCTTAACTCTAAGTTATAACTTATTTCTTTATAACCTAGACTATTATAAAACCTTTTACTTAGTTTAAAGCCTAAGTATATCTTTATAAAATACCTTATAAAGAATCTTAATTTAGAATTACCTAGAAAGAAAATACTTAAGACTTTATTAAACTTAGATTAATATATATTTTAATATATTATAAATATAATTATATAATTTATAATAATAACTAGATTAGATATTATCTTTTTAGTCTAATTTTATTTAAGATATATAATTTAGGTAAATATAATACTTTTTAACTTAATAAAAAGGAGTCTAAAGTACTTAAATAGTATTAAGACTTATATTATAAGGTATTATAAAAGTAAAAAACCTAATTACCTCCTCTAGGCTTATTTTAATAATAACTTTATTAGATACTAAGAAACCTCTAGGTCTATAGGTAGTTACCTCTTAACCCTTAATAAAGAACCTATTAGCTAGAGATTAAAAAAGGTAAGCCTTATTTTACTTTTAATATTAGAAGCTAAATCTAATATTTTCTTAAAGATAATTAGAGAGATTAAATAAATCTTAAGGGTTTTTAAAGAAATAATAATAAAAATTTAATATCTTATCTCTTTATTTTATAATAATTAAGATTTAATCTCTAATACTAATAACCTAAACTAGTATATTAAAACTAAATATATATTACTAAAGTTTTAATATATTTACTAAAAAACTTAGTCTAGACTTATTAATATTAAATATCTTAAAATAGCCTCTATACTTATTAATAGCCTAATAAAGCCCTTTTTAGGTATTAAGTTCTAGAGCTTTTAAAAGCTCTTAGGCCTTTAAACTCTTAACTAGAGCTACCTATATATAATAGTCCTAAAAAACCACTAACTACTATATATATTAAAGTTTATTATTAAAAAGCCTTTATCTTTATTCTAAGTAACTCTTAAGCCTTTATTAAAACCTATTAGATCTCCCTTTAAGATTTATAAAGCCTATTAAATACTAAAAATAACTAAATAATATAACTAAAGTATTAAAGTTAGTTATTTATATATATTAAAATTTAATATATCTAGTATTTATAGTTTAATAATAATCTCTAAATAGTAGTTTTATTATCTCTTTAATAAGGAATTAACTATAGCTCTTAATTAATTTAAGAGTTATCTTAGTACCTATAAGGTAAATATACTTAACTTATAATAAGTTAGAATTTCCTAATTACTATAAGCCCCTAGTTACTATAAGCCCCTAGTACCTTAGAAACCTATAAGGAAAGTTATAAATTACTATTAGACTAACTAAGCTATAAGGTAAAATACCTATAGTTAATAGGTTACTAGCTTAGCCTAGCCTAAGTTACTTTCTTAAAGGGTCCTTTATAGATCCTATAAGTACCTAGGTAGGCTATTTTTACTAAATAGTATTTATAAGCTAACTTTTATTTTCTATAAAATTTATTTATATAGGTTTTACTAAAAATATACTTATAACTAATAAATTTTTAGTTAATTAATATATAATTAGTTAACTTTAGATATATAATAAAATAGATTATATTATTAGATTTATTAAGCTAATATAATTCTAGTAGTATAAAAATTATTATAATTAGATAACCCTAAAAAATTTAGTAGGTATAGGGTAGCTACTCTATACCCTGATTTTCTAGTACGCCTCCTAGTATATATAGCGGCTATAATACACTATAACTTACTAAGTATAGTACTATAGCCTACTAATTAGTACTACTAATTATACTATAATAGGTAGTTAATTAATAGTAGGTGTAGGGTAGCTACCCTATACCCTAATTTTTTAGCACGCCTTCTAATATATATAGCGGCTATATTATACTATAACTTACTAAGTATAGTACTATAGCCTACTAATTAACGCTACTAATTACGTTATAATAAGTAGTTAATTAATAGTAGGTATAGGGTAGCTACCCTATACTATAATAG
>NW_007930937.1:9203-16408 GCF_000280675.1 Beauveria bassiana ARSEF 2860
CAGGTGTAGGGTAACTACCCTATACCCTAATCTTTCTAGCATGCCTTTTAACATATATAGCAGCTATAATACACTATAACTCACTAAGTATAGCACTATAGCCTGCTAATTAGCGCTACTAATTACGCTATAATAAGTAGTTAATTAATAGTAGGTATAGGGTAGCTACCCTATACCTTAAATTTAAGGTAGCTACCTTATACCTTAAATTTCCTTTAATTATATAAAGTTATTATTATTAGCTACTCTAATAGTACTATATAAGCCTATAATATTACTAAAGGATATATACTATACTATATAATACTTAATTTCTTTAAGAAGACTTAAAGGATTAGCCCTTTAGCTAACTAGAGAGGGTATTAAAAGTAGATTACCTTATAAAAGGCCTCTTATAGCTACTAGGACGTTAATATTAGCTAAATCTACCTTATAAAACTACTAGAGCTAATAGAAGAAGGTAGAAACTTATAAAAGAGGCTATATTAGTAATTATATAATAACTAACTAATTAGATCTACTAAAAGTAGACCTTTAGGATAGTCTAGAATATTCTAGAGTTTTTTCTAAGTTATTATACTTAACTTCTTTTTCTCTATAAATAAACTAGAGTTCCTCTTAATTAGAAAAGAATAATAAGGTTAATAATATATTCTTTTTCTTCTATATCTTCTACCTACACCCTTACTTCTATATGCCTATTAGCAATTGCTATAGTTAGTTAAAGGCTATTATAGCTATAGAAGAACCCTTTTTTTAACTAGTTATATATATATTTCTTAAAAGTAATAAAAATATTTTTTTAAGTAAATTAGCCAGTATTAAGAGCTTCTAGTAGTAATACTAGTAATACTAGTAATACTAGTAGTAGTATTAGTAGTAGGAATTAATGTAGAAGAATTATTAATCTAGGTCTAATATATATATATTTATTAAAAATAGTAAAATACGTTTTTTAAGTAAATTAGCTAGTATTAAGAGCCTTAAGTAATAGTAGTAAGGAGGGTATAAAGGGGTTATAGTAGTTATAATAGTAAGGATATATAAAATAATTAAATATATTAGATTTTTAAAAGATACTTCTATTTATATATAAATTATACTAGAAGCTAGGTACCTTTAATAACCCTACTTATAATATTATATAAGGCTTATCTATATAGTAAAAATAGGTGGTCTATATAGTACTACTCTATTTTAATAAACTAGTTATTACTTAATAAAGTTAAAAAAGCTAAAAAAAAAAGTAGATTTTACTAGTAAAATTATTTCTTAAGTTTTTATTTAAATATAATAATTTATTAAAATCTTAAAAGAAATTTTTAAAAATACCTATATATACTTTTATTATTATTATAATTATTAAAAAATAAATTTAAGTACTAGCTCTTATAGTATTAGTAGTCTAAAAGTAGGTATTTTAGTGAGGTTTTAGGTTATAAGCGGAATTACTTAGATATACTATACCTATGCTCTGATATATTTTACTATCTAACATATTTTTTAGGTATACTATAAGGAAATCGCACTTTTTAGCATATTAAAAAAATTTCTAATATCCTATCTAAGAAGCCTATATCTACAGTAATATGCCTTAATAATATTTTATCTACGAAAATCTGTTAGAGGGCATACCCCCCTCCCGCGTAGGTAGGTAGGCACTGATCGTCTCCATAGGCAGGTACGAATAGGCAGAAACTCTGCTCCGTTCTTGTATTTGGCACGCACACCTGGGTAACTACCTACTCAGTCAATGCTGCATTCCATGATCGAACCGCGCCATTAAATATTGTTGAATTCTCGATTATTGCACACTGTGCAAAATGCAGAACTTCTAGCGCCCTTCTAGCGTCAGGCTGTCGCTCCATTCACCGGCGCTCCACTCTGAGAGCCAACCCGAGACCCGCCAAAAAGGGACTGTTTAGTTTGATTAATCTCGTCGTGGCCGAGTAACTATCACTATGTACGTACGGACACACTTGTTTGTTGCATTTGTAAGGGCTTGATGGGACCTGGGGGTCAATTTGTATCTAATAGGCGTTTGCGGGTCTCACCTGGCGACAGTCATACGACAACACCAAGCTGTTACCTGTACTGACGCGTCCTGTTCAATTGAAATGCCCACAGCACCGCAACTTGACGGCCCGCGCGCGACATCCGAGATGAAGCAGTCGTGGTAAGTATTTGGCTCTTCCTCGCCCCCTTTTCCGGCGGTACACGTTATTTACTGAGCGCTTGCTTGTTTGCGTAAAAACCTTAATACCCTGCCACCTGAGTTGGTAATAGGATGGGCCAATCGTCAGCCAGTGCCACCCACATTTGCGTCAGAAATATGGGTCTAAATCCTAATGCGACGCTCATGCTGTTCAATCGACCCACTGGTGACTTTTAGAGGACTGGAACTGGGCGTTCGCGATAAACACACCTTTTGAGACAAGAAAAATTCAACGACGTGGGGGGCGGGCATTTAATATTGGAGCCTGCCGACAATGTCATCTGATGAGCAACGATAAGCCAGGCGCGGTACGCATGCGGGTGCCCTCACTTGGTCTACGGCTTGAGAAAGGGCCTTGTAAGCATTTTGGCTAAACTCAGAAGTCGTACCTGCCAACGGATAGATAGTTAGGCTCTAGGTTGATAGGTGATAGGTATTAATTGATACGAGCAAGCGCTGCCTATCCGTGATTTACCGGTATGGGGATCGGCGCCACCTGTTAGAAAGCTCTCGGCGGACAGGGCTGCGGTACCCAGCACAGTGTACTCCGTAGATGGGCGCCAAGTCTGACTCTTTTCGTAAAGAGGCGCTGGCACGGCAGCGTCTTTTCGAGTAGGTCCAGCACCTGCAGTACCGTACGACTGCCGGCACTGAGGCGCCACAGGCCTCTCGCCATTCGATGCGTGCATCACCCCATGGTCCCATCATGGTTGCATGGCTGCATGTCGAGATGGTGAAATATCACGGCAATATTCTGCAGCCAATGGAGATGTGTGTGGGTGGCATGGTCCAAGCATGTAACAACACTGAGCACGTCGAGAATACGATCCTGCTTGGTGCTGCGCTTCTGGTTTTGCGTGCGAAATGTCGAGTGGCACAAGAGAAGACGCCGAAGGGTGCACTGGTGCCATAATGTCGGGCAACCCACTGACAGGCCTTCTAGAAAGGTGCGCAAGCATATACGTGAATAATAAGATATACGCTGTCGGCTGGCCGGCGGTGGTACCGAACAACCAGTAGCCGTGATTCAAGAGCGGGCTGACCTTGGCCTGTCTGGCCGGCGGTAGACCGAGTGGACGAGGGACCAGGATGGTCGCGAAAGGAAAAAATTCAGAAAGAGGTGACTGAAATTTTGTGTGCATTCTTTAGTCGCCATGGTACTCGTAAATAGCTACTGGACACAAGTCGCCCGTTGCTCTTCTCTTTTCACAAAAGAGACTGTCAAGCTGGCTGGCAATTAATACCTACATAGGTAGCAAGCTTGGCCCGCTATTACTCAAGTTAGCGCCATCCGCAGGCTTTGTTCTTCCAAGAGTCCAAGAGTCCACGAGTCCAAGCAAGACCCAGTTTGTAGACCAGCAGATCAGTCAACGATTTAGCCCAGCAACCAAATGTCGAGGGCCAAAGGGGGGCAGGCAGGGGTGAGGAGGGGCGCTACCTATGGGCTAAGGTGCCCTAAAACTGCTCCTCTGCCTCTCGCTCTCCCCGGACTGGCCTCTCTTGATAGTCAACAGCCCACAGCCCACGCAAGAGGCAAGGAGAAAAAAAAGCTCCGATCCCACCCTTACTCCCTCTTCCCCCCGGTCCTTTCTCCTCTTCCTTCTACGCCATCTTCGCTGCTGCTTCTATCAGTACTCGACTTTTCGCCCAATGTTCTAAACCTTGATGACTGTATGCTCGATTGCCTCATCAGACGCCCCCTTCCCTTCCCTTCCCGTCCCTTACATTTTTGGTTACTGGTAATACTTCAGCACAATTCATGCTTGTAAGTTAATAGCCCCTATTCCAAAACTTGGTCGCTCTCACAACCTTCGCCAACTGCTTCCCGTTTTTTGACTTTCCAAGTGGCAGACGACCGCCTGCCTAGCGCCAGAGCAGCATCAGCACCCCCTGCAAGCCACCAAAATAGAACACTACCTAGGTATTCCACGACCGCCACCGTTCTAATACCGTCGTCTCCCCGCTTCCCAGCGTCGCTTCCAATCTCGTCTCTGCTGGCACGCACTCTCACACTCACGCACTGTTATCGACCCTACATTGCCGCGACGCTATTCTCTTTTTCATTACCAAATCACGAAGCAGCCTCATCACTGTACCATTTCTTTTTTTGTTTTTGCTGCACGTTCTTCGTCGTACATAACCGTTCTTACTGTCCGACGTCGGCAGGCGACTTCTTCTCCGTCTCTCGCCTCTCCTCCCCAACAACCGTTACCGGGATTCTGGTCCAGACCATTTGGTCGCACGCATCGCTCTCTGTGCATGCGTACGCCCTCGTTTCTCACGCCTCGCGTGCTCGCAAACCTAGCGTAATATTCTCTCCGCTTGCCTCCGCAGTCTACAAAACGATTCGACCACGGCCCCCTCCATGCTCTCGCCGCGGCCTCTGCTGCCTCCCCCCCCCCCCCCCCCAGAACGATCGGCTCCAAAATAGCCTGGGTCTATTGCAATATCTGCTTGGCCGCCAATAAGGATCACAATCCCTCCGGGATCAAAAGTAGACATGGTTAGCCTCGTGGTAGACTTGACTCCCATTCCTACTGAACTGTCTCCGAGACCCTCTTCCGCCTTTGAAGACTTCTACCAAATCGGCACATACTCACGCTCTAACAGCGAGCTATTCGTCTCACGGCCAGGATCTCCCAGGTACATTATGGCTGCCCATCAACCTCCCACGCTTCGCGACATTCTTGCCGACAACTCGCCGCCGCCCTATACCCTGACTGCATTTATGGCGTACCTCTCTCAAAACCACTGCATGGAGACGCTCGAGTTCACGCTCGATACCCAGCGTTACGCCAGCATCTACCAAAATCATGCTTCCGAGGCCAAATCTGCCGCCGATGCCAATACCCGCCTCTCCGCTCTCTGGCAAAAGCTCATGCAGGTATACATTGTCCCTTGCGCTCCTCGCGAGGTCAATATCCCCTCGCGAGTCCGCGATCGCCTGCTGATGACGCACTACAACCCCATACCTCCCCACCCTTCTGTTCTAGACGAGGCCTGTCATATCATTCATGAGCTTATGAACGACTCGCTCCTGGTGCCTTTTCTCGAATCTGTCGTCCCTCTTCACGTTGAGTATTGCGACGAGCAGGTTCGCTCTCCCCGATCTCACACCACTGCCAAAAGCCGAACCAGCCAGAGCCTCGAGTTTGAGGGCCTCACCGATGATAGCGAGGGTAACTCTCCCTCTACCAATGAGCCCATGACCCCTCCTACAACTCCTCCTACCACCTCGGACTGGGCTTTCAATGCATCCCCCGGCGGACTGCAGCGTGCTGTCGCCGCCCACAACAAGGGTTGGAAAAAGGTGGGCGAGAAGTTGGGCTTCAACCGCAAGGCTTCCAGCCGACGGCCCAACGCCACGTCTTCATCAAGCGGATTCGATAGTCGCCGTGGGAGCGGGAACAGCAACACCTTATGAAGGTTTGTGGTCGTGACCCCGCCCAACGACGCTCTCAAAACGGAGCGACGTGTTATTCGCGATTCGCGAGCGATCCTCAGCTTTGTGCAACATTTCGATGATTACGGTGTTACAGGGCTTGGTCACAGCCCTGCACAGGCAGCCTTCCCGCCACAAACGACTTTCACGGTTGGGGAGCTGAATGGTAGCGCATTATAAAGCGACTGCGATTTTATTCTTATTCATGGCTTTACGACACGGACCTGGCATCATGAAGGTGATTGATTTATCGGGAGTTCCGTGGGCGCGCATTCAGGCGAAACGTTTTCCTCGTTCAAGATTTTCATTATTTCCATTAGACGGCCGACTTTCCCCCCTCTAGACGTGGCTTGCGATTTACTTTTTACTTCAAGCTGCTTGATCAACGAGCGACACTGTTATACATTTTAGAGGATATTGGCATGGTGACTTGGAGTTGGGAGTCTTTTTCCCTTGCTGTACATTACGTTTCTCCTTTCGGCATCTGCTTTGCTTCAGCTGCACAAGACGCCCGCATGTTTTCGGGGCGCAAAATATTTCTTCAAATGAGACTTTGGCTCTGCGTGTACGCACCGGACCACTACAATTCCATATCTCGAATCCTTTACCTTCTCGTTTTCTCCGGATATTTGCACTCGTGGCACTGTGGCGCAATATCGTAGACGCGTACCCGCTCGCTCGGCAGGCAGCCGAATCGAACAGGCAGCTCGCAGAGTAGATGCCTAGTCACACGCAGCTTGTGGCAGATATAACAGGCAAACACGTGGGCGACAGACAGTGGCAACGGACAAGGCCACCATATTTGACAATCAGCTACGAAGTTATTCTCACTGCATATCTTGATAAGCATAGTTCTAATTCCCAATACAACATAGCGATTACATAGATATAAAGAAATCGATAGTAGTGTTGAGCTGAAAATATAAAGAAAGGCTTAATTTAAGAATAAGACGGAATATATAATAACATGTAATTACGCGGATAGATATACACGTATATATAATTGCCGAGTATATATTAGCTTATCTTACATCGCTAAGGCAAGCTATATCTTGCCTTATACTAATTTCCTAAGTTTTCTAAGTACCAGTAACTTATAACTTATCTATATAAAATATATACTTTACTAAATTTGATTAAGATTATTATATAAATTCTAATAACCTTTATATAATATTTTAATATCTTTAAAAATTATATATTAAGTTAAATAAAGATATTTATATTAAAAACTTAGACTTTACAGCTTATCTTCTTAATACTTAGCCTAAAGCTATTAAATAGCTAAAGTAGTTTTATAAGGCTTATATTATAATATTAATATTTTTATAACTAAACTTCTTTTTTCTTTTCTTTCTTTTTCTTTTTTTTTCTTTTTTTTCTTTTTCTTTTAAAATAATTATTAATAATTATAATATTAATTGATAAAAGCTAAAAACTAGTTTATAATAAATAATTTTCTTATTTAAAGTAGATAAATTATAATAATATTAATAATAATAATATATTAATATAGTTAATAAATAAGTAACATAGATATATAAGTAG
>NW_007930937.1:16508-23527 GCF_000280675.1 Beauveria bassiana ARSEF 2860
TTATAAATATAAAAACTAGTAAAGAAAAAGATTTTAATTAGTTTTAGATATTTTTTTATATTATAATTAAATTATTAATAATTAAAAAATAAAAGATTAGGTAAAATAGCTTACTTATTTATCTAACTTACTTATTTATTAACTATATTAATTTAATAATATTAATATTAATTACTAATTACTTTAGTAATTTTTAGTATTTAATAAATTAGTATTTAATATAAAAAATCTATATTAATACTTATAAATTTAGTAATTAATTAGTAAATACTAAAAATACTCATTTAGTAACTGAATTAGTATGTACTAATTTCTAACCCTGTCTTCTGCTAACCTAACAAGAGGGCGCGCTGTATGGATATTGAGCATGGCCACAGTTTGAGGACGGAGCGGCATGATACGCCCTTTCCGCAAGAGGTGTGATGTTGACACAGAACGTAGACCCCTCTTCAGTGCAGACCACCACTAGTATAGCTAGAACTTTTTTAGTTTTCCTGGGGCTTATCGTGTCGCGAGTACATGTTCCACTCAAGCGAGCTCGCAAAATCGAGCTTTCCCTGCTCAACCTGCTTACGAGTGGCAGACTGCAACGGCTGAGGGAGGCCCATGTACTTGAGAAAGTCAACAGCTGTCAATCAACAATAACAGGTCAGTCTACTAATCAATAATAGTCACCGCGGCAGTGATGGGGGTAGGCGGGGTGTGGTCGAACGTACTATCATCCCATTCCCTTTCTTGTCTGCGATGATCCCACTTCAGTTCCTCCGCCATGATATCGATAACCTTGGGGAGAGCCTCAAGGGCTGCTTGGGCGCTGAGAAAGGCCAGGCGTGTGCGTCTCGCCAGGATGTCGACGGGCGTCTGTGCGTACTCGTGTCGGCAAGCATATCGCACCTCGCCGTCCACAAAGGGATAGAGTTGGGATATACGCTCCCCACGGGCGGGAAAACGCTGCGTTGTTTGCTTGCAAAGAGCAGCAACTGACCAGGCACGGTCCCCGTAGCTTTCAGTGAGATGCTTGGCGACCTCTGTCTCCACGCCAAAGTACTGAATTAAGGGTATAAAGAGCGTCTTGCTGAAGCCATGTGCCCCAATTAATCTCACGTTGTGGGTTTGGCACTTGCCATCAAGGATGGCACCATCGTCTATGTGGTTGGTCCCACTGACTCGCGGTGCGTTCTCGACTGCTTTGGTATTGAGACCAAACTCTTTGACAGCGACGTCAACGCAGTCCTCGGCCATCTGACGATACGTTGTCCATTTGCCGCCAGCACAAGTCAAAAGGCCGGAGCGAGAAACGTCTATGAGATGGTTGCGCACGAGCGACTCGGTATTCTTGGCTTTGGGGTCTTTGACGAGTGGCCGAATACCCGACCAGGCGGCTAAGACGTCACCGCGGCGAACACGGATTTCGGGAGAGAGGTAGCCTCGAATTTCATCGAGTATCCATTTAATAGATTCTTCATCTGGAACTGGGTTAGGTGTGATTGCACAAGGTGAATCTGTGGTGCCTGCAATGGTGTTTCCCTGCCAGGGCAGAAAGAAAATCACACGGCCGTCAGAGGTTGACGGATCCAACAGACCCATTTCGCCCGGACTGTAGTAGCCTGGCAATATAACATGGACACCCGAGGACGGTGCAACTATTTCCTTACAACTTTCGTCATCCATCTTACGAATGGCATCTGTAAAGGGACCTGTGCAGTTGACGACACATTTTGCGCGCACGATAAAGTCCTCGATAGGCTTACCGTTGCGAACGGCAATATTGTCACGGATTTTAGCGCCGCAGAGATGGCCATTATCATCCTTAAGAAGGCCGGTGACTTCGGTGTGATTCGCAACGGTCGCGCCATAGAGAGCCGCTGTCATGGCGATGGAGACGTTCATACGGGAGTCGTTGTGGGCACCGTCGTAGTAGACCAAAGCGCCGACCAGGTCCGTCTGCTTGAGCATCGGGAAGGCCTCGAGAGCCTTACTGCGGGTAAGAAAATAGGAGCTTTCGATGCCTTCGCTTCCGGCAAGAACATCGTAGAACTTGGTTCCGGCCCAGTAGTAAGGTGCCTTCCACCATTTGTCCAGAGGCAACATTATCGGCAGCCACATGGAAAGGTGAGGCGCAGTCTGCAAAAAATACTTGCGCTCCGTGAGAGCCTCGCGAACCAGCTTGTACTGGTTGTAGTCTAGGTTCCAGACAGCCTTTTCAAGGTACCGAACACCACCGTGAACCAGTTTTGTGCTTTTACTACTAGTTCCACTACTAAAGTCATCACGTTCCACGACAGCAACTCGGAGTCCACGAGTCGTAGCATCAAGAGCAACACCAGCACCGGTAGCGCCGCCACCAATCACGAGCATGTCATATTCGTCATCGGTAGAGTCGCTTCCGCTCAGGCGTAGAGCGTCGAGCTGCTCCTGGCGGGACTTGACGTGCGGGAAGCGCGGCATCGTGAAGGAGCCATCGAGGGCATACGTTGGTGGTGGTACTGCGGCAGATGCATGGCCAGGAATATTTCGTGGGCGATAGCTGTAGACCAAGACACCTCCCGTCGTCACGGCAGCTCCGGGGAGCAGCATGCGACGGAGCAAACGTCCAGTAGCAGGCATGTCGGCGGCCGTGTGCAGGAGACTGCGTTCTTCGTAAATGAATTGATCAAGGCAGATCAGCGCGCAGCTGGTGATGGTTTTCCCGTTCGGAAGCTCCTTGTCGCGAGCAGCCTGTTCCTCTGCCGCGCTGCGATCTCGAGAGACGTGTTCCCACGAAATGTAGGCTGGTGTCAGATCGCCAGATGGGCTCACAGATTCACGAGAAGAGAGACCCGCTATCTCTTATTGACGACAATCTCGACAGTAGTTCTTCTAGCGCGAGCAAGATGAGTTGATGATGAAAAGGTGACAATATAGTGTCTAAAAGGTATACGACCCCGCTAGGAACTAGGAATGATGGCCTGACGCTAGTTAGCTCAGTGCAAGCGCTGCACTTGGACTGGTGGCTGGTAAATGGGTTGGCAGCCAGCCGGCCGCAGCTCCATTTTCTCAGTACACATTCACCGTGGGTGTTGCTTGGCAAAAGGGAACAGAAGGAATCACAGCTATCTTCTGGTCAGCAGAGTATCATTTGTATCTTCTGATTTTGTGTAAATCGACAAGACTGTTCATGCTGGCCTACATGTTGAGCGGCAGCTATACACTCCTATTGATCAATTATTGCCTTCCCCTGCTTGCAATAATTCATCCGCCAACCTTGCGAGATAAAACTTGCGAATCTCTTCTGGTAGCTCATGAAATTCCTTTGCAATTTTGGCCACCTCATGTCTGCCCTTTTCATAGGCGGCCAGATCTCTGTTGCCGTACACATCGCGTCCGGTGGCGTACCCGCCGTCAAGATCGCGAAAAAATACATTTACCGCAACGCTCATGTCTGTTGAGGGTGTTGCGGTATGCAGCCACAGGGGTGGCAGAAATAGCACGTCTCCAGGGCCAACGATGGCTTCATGAGGACGTGTATGAGCTAGCTTGGGCGTTTCGAGCAATGTAAACACATCGACGCTGGAGCTAGACGCACCAGGCGCAAATGCTAGATGAGGTATATCGCTCGGTGGGAAAAGCATCATTCTTTTTGTTCCAATGATCTGCGCGTACACATTCGCCATAACCTATTCCGAAATTAGAGACAAGGCTTATATGAGTGGCAGCTTTTGACTTACATCATAGTGAAGCCACATGTTGATTTTGCCAGACACTCGCAACACGGAACTGAAAAGCTTTTTCTTGACATAATCAAGTTGTCTTGGCAGAACGAAATCTGCGGCCAGGTCAGGGAAATCGTCTTCCAGCTTGGCTGGCTGCTCGGCTGGCTTCTCGTTTGACAGTGAGCGCAAGTACAAACGCTCGCCATTGCTGGCTCTAGCCAAAATAGTGCCAAAGTCTTCAGTGACGTAGCGAAAATTCTTCGTGGTAAAATTCATTGTGCAATCATGCGGCTGGCATTCATGTACAACCACCTAGTTCAAGGGTCAGGGGCAAACGACCGCGGCAGAACTGCGAGAATTACTCACCTTCTTGCCGCTTCCCACTCTTTTTGTCATATATTCAACGGTCCATCTCTTGAGACAGTCGCCCAGTTGAAGATTCTCAATTACCACCGGCTGGCCGCGCAGGATGATATCTTCAAAATCGGTTTCCGAGCTCAAGCTAACGCGTGCGATCGTTGTTATTCTAGCTTTTGCATCAGGTCTGCCTAGTTCACTACCGCCTCTGTGGGCAGAAGTGCTGCTTGTGACACGTTGCGAAGACATCAATCTGATCTCGGTAGACATCAATCTTCTATCTGCGACCACACGACCACTGTTAAGGATCGTGGGCACTTGGGCTTGGTAGACATTCGTCTCCCAGAATGTACCCATGGAAAAACAGGTCGCACCACCTCCGGCAATAACAATATGATCATCAGTATACAATACCGAAGTGCCAATCATGAATGGTTTGGTAGCTGCATCGTCTGGGCGCTGCGTGATTCTAGTGAGGTCGACCTTGGATTCTGATGAGGTCAGGCAATACATTGCTTGCCCATTGATGGCCTGGTCTGCACCTATGCCTCCGCAGATAAGTGTATTTCCTTGGATTTCGACACAGCTTGCTCCGAATATCGACAGTTCCGGGGTAAAGTTTTGGCTCATTATCGCAAATGTGATGGTGGGCTTACCACTGGTCAGCTGAGCTGGTTCGGATAGAAGGTGAGAAATGTACTTACGTGCTCAGAAGCGATGTCCAGTGTCCATTGGTATTTCTTCTGGGCGAGTAGGCCAGATGTTTCGATTCCGCCGCAAAGAAGTCCTGTAGGCTTTCCATCCGAAGAGCCCACCGGACTGTTGCACAGAATGGAGCCAAAGGAAGGCTTTGGTATGTCCCCAGCAATTCTGCACTGGAGCCAGCCTTTTTCGGGATTCAACACGAAAAAATACTCGGAGATTCGCGAGGGACTTATTTTACCTCCAGCTACAAGAACCAGTGATGTTCCAGCTAGTCGTAACGCAGAATGGCGATAAAGGGGAAGCGGTAGCCTCCACGTCGACTGCCAGCTCTGGCCATGATCGTTTCTGAGGAGCCAGCAATCAGACAATGCGCTTGCTGGAGAACCACGGCCTCCGGCAAGCAATATGCCATAGGATCCCAAGTCTGTAACAGTGAAGCACATGCGCGGCGATGGACCTGTCAAAGGCAGTGCTGGAGAAAATGCGGCTCCTCCATCGAGAGAATAGATATCATACCTATCCTCGCGGGTATTAGAGCCGAGTCCCATCATGTTCAATACAAAGTTCCGCCCCTCTACATCCCGAAGTGTCGCCAACGCCCCAAATCGGCGCTTGATGCTGCCAGTCAACGTAGTAAACTGCATACTGAGTTCGTGGCAAGGTTGCACTTTATAGGGTTGGATTGTTGGTTGAAGGACAAGTTGGATCCCCGTCTTTCCCTTCGTTACGTCTTCTTCCCCAATTGCTGATGCGTGAAGAACAAAGTAGTGGCGTGCAAAGAGCATAAACTCTTCCCACTCATCGAATGGCTCAATGTCGTCGAGAGCGACCCGCTCTTGGACATTCACAAACTCGCCGCAGGACCAGGCATCCCACAAATCCCATACCCGTACACTTGGCCATCCACGGCTCTTGAACCTCTGAGACTGGTCGTTGATGGTCGGATAACACCTGACAGACCGAGGTGGCGTCTTGAGCTTGTCAAAATGCAGGAGCATTGTCTGAGCGAACGGATGGCCACGACCATAGGGCATAATTTGCTCCAGAAGGCAGAACTCGGCCTTCCCAACAGAACTAGCCCATTCGAGTAATCTATCTGCAGATTCTGTATCCATATAAGTAATGGAGACCTCGGCAACGAAGAGAACAGGGCATTGCGACAAATCGGCCAGAGTCTCTAGCACATGGCGGAGTGCTTGCAAATCACGAAGGTCGCATCCGATCTGACAGTATCTTTCACTCTTCAGCAGCAAAATATCTTTGTCAGATTTGGAAACTTCAAAAGAAGACCCGAGGAGCTCTTTCAGCTGAGGAGTCTCCAGGACCACAGCTCTCTTCCTGTGCATGAGGTCTGCGTAGTCAATGTCAATAAACAATGCATCGCTACATTTGCCTCCATATCGGACATTGCTTTGCCATGGCAAAACATCGCTGTTCGTCATATTAGTATTAGCAAAACAGCGGCAGAGCACGTTTGCTCACCTTCCACATCCAAGATTGATGACTACTTTTTGCCCATCACAGCGTAAAAGAAATTGTTTGACAATAGTATCAATTGCTTTAAGTCTCAACCAGTACCCCCGGTTAATCAGCGGCGCTCGTCGCTGAAACTTCTTCACAAAGTAGCGAAAATAGTGAGGTTCGTCAGGGTAGTAGAGCCTTTCAACGCTGCGCTTGGAGACAATGCTGCTACTGTTGGTCTGGCCAGTTGAAAAATCAGTCATGTTTCTTTTTCGTCATTACAGTTTAGTTGTCAAGCAGTGACAATGCGCAAACACTAGAATACTTACACCCATGATCAAGTCGTCCAGAGCCTGGGATCTGTGCGCCCGGGCAGCGGCAGGAGGTGTCGCTATGGACGAAACCGCCGAATCCATATTTTTCCGGCGATTTCAAACTGAAGGACAAGGCGCCGGTCTTCATGTGACGTAATATAATTCGAAAAGTCTCATGTAGACGTTTACTAGCCAAGTGAAGCTTTCTCATGCTCGATCAGGGCTTTTTTTTTAGGTCGAGCGGGCCACCAACCTTACAGTACACCATTAGGACCACTTTTTATAAAGTTCCTCTTTCGCACTAAAGCACTTAAATTTACAGTTTATATTACATTATATTATTATTATTTAATTACCTTAGTTAAGCTATATAGCTTATCTAGTACTTTTACTATTAAAAAATAGAAAAAACTAAAATACTTAAAAAAATACTATTTACTTTATAATATATATTAATATATTAATAAGTAAGTAATATAGATAAGTAAGT
>NW_007930938.1:0-23207 GCF_000280675.1 Beauveria bassiana ARSEF 2860
CTATAGTATTTATTTGTAATAAGATATACTTTTTTTATTTTATAAGTAATACTAATAGGCGTCTATTACCTGAGAGGTAAGTATATATTCAGTTACTTATTCTAATACTATCTAGGTTATAATATAAAAGAAGATTATATAGTATATCTAAGAAATTCCTAGGTTAATCTAGAACTAAGTATAGTTAGCCTAATATTGATTATCTACTAGTAAACTATCTAAACTTCTTAACAGACTGTACAGAACCTCTATTTAGGATTACACTAAAATGGCAAAGTGGGCCTAAAAACAGGGGGGACAGTCCTTTTAGAATTAGTAAAGTAGATATACTATTCCCTAAACTCACGTTAAGATATCTAAAATTATTAAGTGTTAATCTAACTACTAAAGTAAGCTGTAACGATGGCTTAATCCTAATCCACAGTTGGTCTGTTTCTTAGGTAGTGAGTCGGGTTGAATGCTACAGAGTAGCAATGACTCAATGAGCAGTATCTTCGGCGTAAGGTCTCGTCAAGAGTAGAACTCTCAATAGTGAAACTATTGCTTAGATTGATCAGTAGAGATCTAGACTACCTAATTACGGGAATACTTCCTCCTTAAGTACCCGTCTATCTCTCTACTGTAGACCCGATCGATCTGGTCGACTACTCGACCGCTTCGCCCGCGATCGTTCGCGATCGACCCTCGATCTCTTCGGTCGCTCGCGAGGTCACGTGACTCCGCGTCCTAACTAGGCTGCCCGCAGGTCCCCTTCCTGGTCACCCTGACCTCAGGCCCCTGCTGCTGCAGCGTTCGTAACATAAGCTTACTATAATATAGGAGTTATATTACTTTAATATTATATATGATATATAGCTTAAAGTTAAAAATTATAGCCAATTCCCGACCCAGAGACGGCGATAGGGAATCCCTCGGTAGATCTACAAGATGTACGAGCGCATTGCTGATTTCTACTATTCGAAGATCATCAAAGACCAGGAGACAAAAGTTGTTGGCGCGACGCGCCCCCGGCGGCAACCGCGGACGCATAACGCCAGCATCATCGTGATCCCGCTGATAGATATCGATTCAGACAGACATGTGCCATTAAGCGCGACACTGCCACAGTTAGATCATGATGACAGGAAATGTATTCCAGGGGCAACTGGTGAGAGCATAGGCGCGACGGGCCTAGTTAGGGGCCCACTTAGCGGGTACGACTTTACATTAATCCGTGGAAGGCTCGATAGCACGTCCAAAAGCCTACAGTATGGCGCAAACGGACGTAATAGTCAGATCAAATCAAGTCAAATTAAACTACGGCGTGAGTTCCCCTGGTAAGAACGTGGGCACCTCCCCGGACGCGCCCTATCATACTCCCCGGAACGGCGACACGATTGTCCGTTGAACATAGATAGCACGTCTTTTTGCTTACACTAGAGCTATACATAGGCGTTAAAAGAACTTGTTTGGCGGAGTCTTTGAGCTGAGCGCACGATTTAGAGGAATTGCTTCTACGCCACAAAATTGTCACGAGATTAACATCCAACTACACGGTATTGAATAATCATATTTCAAAACTATACCAGGGAAACTTACCGGATGTGACGATCATCACTGGTAAACTGGCAAACAGGTAAACGGTCTACTGGCTGTAGACCTAAACATTAAGCACTAGCGCTGACCCCGCAACATTCCCGGCATATACTCACAGAATCGCCACGTTGAGAAGCCGTGACTGCAAGACATCCGTATTGTAACCAGAAGCAAATTTACTGGCCTTTGTATCTTTTGAAGATATCATAGTCATGATGCTGGGCCAGATGATGTTGAAAAGACGGCAGCGTGTGGAATATGGCTTTTTCTCTGCGCATTGCGGAGCTGGACATTGCACAAAGCGTTGCCCAATATTCTTCAGGTGCTGCGAAAGAAGATGATCTCTTGAACGATAATGGGAGTAGAAATTGCGAAATCTTTGATTTGGTGCGATGCCCTCATCCCAGAAGCACATGAAACATTGGTCTTCTTCGCACTTCTGTGGTGTGCATGGAGCGTTGAGCTTTGGTGCAGACTTGGGCGCTCGTGCTTCCTTCCGTACACCAAGTGACAACATAGCATGAGTGGTGTACAGCCTGTGTTGCAGCCGTGTAGGACCATCCAGCATACTCGTATCGGCGATAATCAGCTCCGCAAGCATTCGACGCTCGGATAAACCATGATCATTTGCGGCTGCCAGTCTCCAGCATCCAAGTTGGCATCATTGCGCAGCTGTGCGTTAATTTCGGTTGCGCTGATTGTATCAAAAAGCGTGGCGGTTTTGGCAAGTTTTCGTAAGCACGCTCGAGTCGATCGTACCTTGCTTTCCACAGTGCGGTACATTTGATATAACTTAGTTCCTGTAGATTCGGCGCTTTTAATAGTCCCAGATTCTCGGCGCACCTCCGAGCTCAAAGAATCTCGCAGCTCAATCAACTTGGCCAGCGTTGTATCCGTCTCGATTACGTTCAACTTTACGGTGCTCGCCTGTGTTGGTGCTCGAGGATCGACAGAACGGCTCATGTGGCCTGCTGCTTCCAGCAAAGCCTTATTGGAGGGTCGACCAAGGAACGCCGCCACCGTGTCACACTGCACACGTTGGTTGATGTAGGCCTGATATGTCGCTGCATCTATGTGCTGCATGACTTGCTGGAGCAGCGTTTGCGTTTCGACGGCTAGGGCCTGTCAGCACGCCATACGTTTCACAACCAGAGGCATACTTACCTTCAACGGCCTCGCCGGATCCACGTCGAATGCAGTACGGATTCAGTATCTGCATAAATCCCGTCATAAGACCGAGCCTTTGGAGATAATAAAGATAGGTATGATAGTGTATTGCCTCGATGGGTGATGTTTGGATCGTTCCTTCGTGAGTGACCAACGCCTGCCGAAAGTATATTGGTCAATCAGTGGATTGATTCCTCACCCTGGAAATGTCCCCTGCGCATTTTGTCTTAGTAGCCGTGAAGGTGAACACACACAGCAAACAACATCATGCCGAATTCGTCTGCCCCCTGCAACCATCGATCTATTCTTTCACGCCGAACCGTCGACCCGGTCTCTGCCGATCGCCACAGCTCCGACACCTTTAGCTGTCCGTCCTTCCATCCAGACAGGTACTCGCTATATTCCCGCTCCCACTCGTCGCGAGTCCTCGCCTCCCAAAGACGTTTCGCATCAGGCATGTACACCTCACGCAATTCCTCCGCGAGGAAATTAGGAGTGCAGATACTTGCATTGTACACGCTACTGAGCAGGTAAAATGCGAAAATGGCCCGGCGTTTGGTTGCGGCAATAATCCAAGACTCCCATGTCGGCCGGGTCTGAGCAGCCTCGGCTCGGGAGAGCAACCCAGCCTGTACGGTTCGAAAGGCCATCTCTTGCAGAGTCTCCATCTTTTCACTGCCGAATGGAGGGCTTCCTTGTGCCGGAAAAAAGACAGCAATGATGGAGTAGATAAGATATGCCTGAAATGAGCCAAGAGTATCGAGTTGCGTATCTGCCGTCTACGTAATATCAGTCAACAACATGAACACTCGGGAAAGCAAACCTACCTACGTAGTTTGCAAGCCTCGTCATCTCTCGCTGAATGGTCTCGGCAACCATAGTTTCACTTCCAGCCACGCGTCGATCCCATAACCTAACCAAGCTGCAGCAATTGGCCAAAGAAACACTAGTATTTCCATCAGATATCTGCATCGGGTGAATGATGGGTGGAACACAGGCATTCCCCGCGAGTTGCCTCACGTATATCCGAAGGACGCACTCAATGTACTGTAAGGTGTATGGCTGGAACGTTTTAGTGATCTGCTCTCTGAATGAAAAAAAGGGTTGCAGAAGTCGGTATCGTATATGATCGGCACCTTCGAAAGGTACAAGGTCTAAATCTGAGAAGTCTAATGCGCAGTCACCACGGTTTGCGCGAGTTGGAGGTAACGGACAAGCCTCTTCGTTCTCCACAGCTGCTCCCTCGTGCGCCACATCTGAGACATTGGAGGATATCATTGATGAGGACGCTGCGATGGCAACGCTCGGATGCGCCGGCAAACTCAAGTTAGACTGCTGAGCGAATTCAGAGCAGATAGGTGTTTTCTCTGCCGGGGTCGCATATGCGCACTGGCGGGCCGCTGCGATACACCTATGGCAGGATGGACGCTCGAGACCACAGCGGAGTTTGGACCTAGCGCACTGCAGACACGACTTTTTTCGGGACTTCTGCTTGTGGCTGGGCTGCATATTTCATCGCTGGTCGTCTTGTCGCAGCCGGGATCGTAACTAGCTGGAGTCGAAGTTGAGGTTCGGAGTCCCGAGCAATGGTCACGGCAGGGAGAAAAATAAGGAGGGGAGGAGAACAGGAGCAGATCTCCATTTCTGTTCCAGCGAGGACCCGCGCGCGCGATCCACCACAATAAAATTAAAGTTTCTAAGAAGTTGCATCTGGTCATTGATTTTATCATAGCGAGGGCATGTTGATCGATGACACTTCCTAAAAAAAGTGCACCAAGCCGACTGGTAATGAATTCCCTTCCAGCACATACTACCCCATGCAACAACCGAAACCACGCCTGATTATCTTCGACGAACTTTTTCTAATCCCCCGCAATACTTGTCGATTCATCATGTATTGCATAGCCTTCCTCGACTGCCGTCTTCGCCACACCCGATGACTGCACCCTTTCCCTGATCGATCCGCCCAAATATTGCCTCTGCTCGGGACTACTAAAGCACCACGACCCAGTGTACTTCACTTGATCCGGGCAAATTCGAACCCAGCCTCTTCCTCCCACACATGAATATACCGTCCAGGATGCGGGTTTCTACCGTTTGTTTTTCCCATTCGTTGTGTTATTACAAGTCAGCGGTCGATCGCGCGATTTTCTGGTACCATACCATTGTCGCCGATTACCTTTCTGCGACAACTCCGTCGTGCTTCGCAACAAGCATCATCTCGCGTAGCGCTTGGACAGGGTCAGCAACAATCAATGTTAGTCACGCCTTGCGAGGCGGCCAGTTATCTAGCCCGGTCTAGGGGATCAAGGCCGTTCTCGATCCCCGCAACATGGTCTTGGGTTGCGCGACGGGCGAAGTCGCACTGATTGAGCCCGAACCACACCCGATGTCTAGGATTCTGTGACGCCGGAGTGATGTGCGGTAGGAGGTAGGTGGCGCAATTGGACAATGTGCGCCAACCGTGGTTTTCGAGGACAAAAGTAGACTGGTCAGTTATGTAGGTAGCCATTCTTGTTACTGAACTGTCCTGGGACCTGTCGAGCTGAGAATAAATTGTAATTTGGCAGCAGACGGAAGCCAAGTAAGATTCAACGCCTTTCATATATACGCAAGCGCTCGTGTCAGCCACATCGGAGTTCCGGACCTGGCTCAAGCATGTGACGGAAAAGGCGGCGCCACAGATCTCCTAGCGGAACAGGCAATGGAGCGAACAAACCCCAATTCCCGAGTGTCACAGAACCTCGTGGCTTATTACGGATCGTGTCATTTGCGCATCGACGTATATTGCGTGGCCTACCTGTCTGTGTGCTTCTAGCGTGGTGTTCGTCGAGAAGTTCAGCACAGACATGCAATTAATCGATGTGATCAATTAGTGATCTAATTGAATCTGAATCCGAGCCTAGGATTAATTCACTGTATCACTCTGCCCAGGATTAATCAAGTTTCAGCGATTCATTAAAGAGGGTCATTCAGCCAGTACAAGAAGATTATTGGGCAATTCCGCCCATTAACTCGCGTCTCTAAAATCATTAGTCAAGGCGTAGCATACATGGCGGCGATCTCGGCACCATCCTTTGACGTGACCGGCGAAAATGTCTCCACGGGCGAGTCACACCACTTGGAGTTCCCTTGCTCCGCGACTCTTGGAAAGCGCTCTCGAACACCCACGGCGCTAAGCATTTGGGCAGAGAGCCGACAACCAAAATGCCACGAGCCCGAGCGCAACAGGCACGGCCAGAAGACTTGGTACTGCAAACGCTGCTCCTACTCTCAAGCCGCCCATAATACAGTACGCAGCCATCTCCGGGACAAGCACTGCATATGGATTGCTGAACAACAGACAGCCAAGAAGCTTGGCCAAGACATTGCCATCGACAGGCTGTTCAAGCAACAAGCTGTAAGACAAGAAGGCCACGATATTCAACAAGATTGGCGCCTTCGAGCTGCTATCCATGAAGAGGCGTACAACCAGGCATTAGTCAGCCTCATCACTGTGCATAGCTTGCCGTTTAGCCTTGTTGAGTGGCCAGAATGGTATGCCGTACTTCATACTGTCAATCGCATGGCGCCGGCTACAGTCACGCAGAGCCGGGGTCAAGTCCTGAGGCTTTTGGAGGCCAGCTTTTCGTCCCATCGCGAGGCTCTAGCATGCAATATTGCCGCTTCCGTCACTCAGATACATTTTATTACCGACACCCGGTCCTCTCCCAGTCAGCATGCTCTTCTTGCTATTGTGGCCCACTTCATCAACGACGACAGTAGGCAGCCCTACGACAGCTCAAAGGTGCACACAGCGGCGATTCCTTAGCAGGGATCTTTACGGAAGTTATTCATTCATACGGGATGCGCGACAAAATCGGCTACTTCACCTTAGACAATGCATTCAACAATGACACCATGCTGCGCGCTCTCGTCAACACCTTCAGCTTCAACCCAGCTCATCGCCGGCTGCGCTGCCATGGCCATATCATCAACCTGGCCATGCAGACATTCTTGTTTGGGAAGAACAAGGATGCTTCCGATGAGACGATGCGTCATGTGACAATGCTGTCCCGCAGGGAGCATGATGGCGTGGGCAGAAGGGCTGAAACAGCGCAGTCCTGGCGGCAACACGGGCCTCTTGAGATATTGCACAATCTGGTGGTATGGATTCGCTCATCGATGCAACGATATCAGGCTTTCGTGCAGGCAGCCGGACGTATGATCCCGCAAGACAATTCCACAGGATGGAACTCATAGTACCGTATGATCCATGTTGCTCTCAGCCTTCGAAGGGAGGTCAACAGTTTCATCGATGACAGATACTCCGACAGTGATATTGGACTTGATAATTTCATCTAGAGCATTGGCAGGAGCTGCAGGAGCTACACTCTTTTCTAGAGCCGTTTTACGAAGTAACTAAAGATACTCAGTGGGATAGGTCTTCATTAGATGAAGTGATTTACTCCATGGAATTTTTTTATTACGCACTATAAGGCTGCTATAAAGCGGTAACGATGCAACGTCATAATGACTGATTGAATTATGACGAGTTGGTATAAATCCGACGATTACTACACCCAAACCGATGATAGCCTGGTCTATGTAGCTGCTATTCTGCTTCACCCTAGCCTCCGGATGGCGTATATGACAGAAGCGTGGAAAGACTAAGCTTACTATATTAAACCGGCGATCCGAGCTATGCGTACACTACAGGAAGACTTCAAGCCAGAGAAAGATCCTGAAGTCGAAGAAGACCTATGTGCTTACGAGACATATAAGAAACGAATCTATCAGTCCTCATCCACTCACGATAAGTTCAATCGATTCATCGAGGGGCCCGCTTTGCTAATCGGAGCATCCTCTGCCCTCGCTTGGTGGCTTGAGACTACTTAAAAAACATCGTATCCTTCGCTTCAACTTTTTGCCATAAGCATTTTCTCTATACCAGCGATGTCGGCGGAGGCCGAGAGAGTGCTCAGTGGGGCAGGCGTACTGTTTCCTGGGATAGAACCCGGATGTCTCCGAAGATGCTGGAATGTACAGAGTGTCTGAAACACTGGATTGGTAACGGCGTTCTTAATCGGCCATTTTCACATTCAGAACCGTTTGGTATTGAGCTAGATACTGATGAAGCCAATGCAGTGGATGATTCCTAGACTCCTGGAGCAGGTGTACTGGGCACAGCAGGATGATGCTGAGACTGTGAATTACGTAACGAATCATTGAATCATCAATAAATCCTTGAATTCAAATGCTGATTCAGTAATTAATCCGATTCCGGCTCAGGATTCGGATTAATCGATTGATTACATGTCTGGAGCATCTTCAGGCGGCAAGAATCAGAGCCGCTGGATTCTGACAGGACAGGTGTCCCTGCTGCCGAAGCTACCTGTACTGGGGTATCCCGCTAGTCTACCGACCTTTTTTTAGGTACTTTGCTCAATGTACCTGGCAGCACCACCACTTCGTCCTTTTGGAGCAGAGCCTGTAAATGATCTCTGCCACGTTGCCGACAAGATGCCACCACCCTGCATCCGAAGTGTAGCCTCAGAAGAATCCATATTTCCGTCTTCCTACATCAATTTGTGCATAAACGAGTGGGCTCTTTTGGAAATAATGGACCTTGAGGAGGTTTCTTGTCTCAGAGAGCTTGAAAATTGAACAAACCGAGTCTCCATGTATGCGCCCCAAGATTCATGGCTTTCCAGTGCAGTCGCGGTCAAGCCTTTGTCGGCCCATCTTCGCAAAATTAAAGTCGCACTTTTTTAGAGTTTATCCCGGCTTAATCGCTACAAAGCATCTGGTAAAACTGACAGAGCTATGCTTGCTGGTCCTGGTTTACAGATCTACCGCACTCTGCCCGCGGACTCAGCTATCGACGTCACAACATGGATTCTTTTTGTCAGGGGCAGATGATCTTCTGCTGCCTCAGGCACAATTTCTGCCCGTAGCACACTAGGCGATTTCATCTCAGACTCACAAATCTCCAAGCTGTGCATCTCTCTACCCGCCCATGGTCGTACACCGAACGAAGTTCTCCAGCAATACGGCCCTGTTGTCACCTTCGTTATTTGGTATCTTCAGCGTCTTCAAGCGTCTTCAGTGACCTTCAGTATGTTTAGTGATCTTGCGAATATGTGATGGGCCACTAGTAAGTTGATTCTGCTATCTAGTTCCTATGCTGCTTACTACAGTATCACGATGAAGAAATAAATCGAAAGAAGTGTGGAATAGCAGAACAACTCTTTATAGCTTGGGGTCGATGGAAGGTTCTAGAAGCTCGGCGGCACAGCCGCCGCTCATCCGGCTTGCCGGTTACATCAAACACCTCATATGATTGACAACCCACCCATCTCTGCCTCACTAACTTGACCAGTCATAACCACCCACTTGCTGCTTTTCCGCCTCCTACTTGCTTCCTATCTCCTGCTGGGCCTGCTTAAACGCCTCCTCGAGCGAATCCTCGATAGCCTGCTGCGCAAGCAGCGCCACAGCCGCGACCCTCCACCGCCTCAGCTCCGGCGAATCGCCCTCCTGGCGTTTGCGCGCGAGCACGGAAACCTTGATAGGACCCGTCGGAGCGAGAGCTTCGCCGGGCGCAACGTCGGGGCCACCTCGCCGATGGCGTCATTGCAGACCCCGGGCAGGATCTCCTCCAGCACCGCGTCCACCTCGGCCGCGATGACTTCAAGGGAGACCGGCGCGGAGAAGACGGTGACGCCGCCGACGGCAAATGAGCCGGTCAGCGCGGCACCGTCAATGCCCGTGGCACCGGTGACCATAGCAGCTTGGCTCAGGCCGCCGTCGCCGATGAGGGTCCCGGCTGTCACGGCGATGCCGCCCAAGGTCTTACTTACCCAGCCGCTGCCGCTGCCCTTCTCTAGATCTTGGGCGGTCTTTATTTGCTCCTGGATAGCCGTTTCGCCCTCCGCTTTAATTTGCTCCTTCGTACTGCTGCCAGAGTCCTTGCTGCCTACCTCACCCGTTTTCTTGTCGCTGTCTTGCTCATGGCTGCTGTTGTCCGTTCCCTTGTTCGTATCTTTGCTAGCATTTTTCCATCCTCTTTCTTGTCATTGTCTTGTCCCTTCTCTGGTTCCTTGTTGCCACTATCCCTCTCTTTGTTCTTATTTTTGACCTCCTTGTCCTTGACCTCCTTATCCTTGACCTCCTTGTCCTTGTCGCCCTTGTCCATATCTCCCTTGTCCATCTCACTGGGGACTGCAGCTTCTCAAGCTGCGCTTCTATCTGCCTCTGGGTTTCTGCCAACTTAGCTAAACCCTTTTCCGTAGCCGAAACTTCCGACTCGAGAACCTTTGCCTCCAGTTTATGGAGTACAAACACATCACGGTGGTTGAGCTTTCCGAGCTGAAGAGGGGGGAAACTATTCGGGTTCGACTTCAAGGCTGTCTTGGTTTCCAGACCCTTTTGCACCTTGTCGACCACTTGCTTGATGTTGGAGGCAAACTTTTCCGCCTCAGTGGTGACCTCATTGTCAGATACTGGCTCTTTCACGCTCTCGTCAAACTTGGTTTTGTAGTCCTCGACCATTTTTTCGTCCGCTCTCAACGAGGTCAACAAGAGATTTACTCGTGCCTGGTTGTAGAGACGAAAAGGTTTCAAGTTGTCCTCAATGAACATCCAGTCGTTATACTTGATCATGTATTCAACCGTCTGCTGAGCAATGTTATGCAGAGCCTTCAAGGCAGTGTCGGCTTTAGCGCGGGCAGCTTCCACGTCTTTCACAGAGGTAGCTATCTCAGCCCCGGTACGAGCGGCTTGAGAATCCTTGAGAAGCTGTTCTGCTGGCTTTTGGACTTTCTGAAGCTCCTTCTCAGCTGGAGCAGGCTCAGATGGCGGCTCCTCTCCTTCAATAGGTGGACTCTCAACTTGTTTGCCTGCCTCAGCTGGCCAATTCTTCCTTTCGGGACCAGTTACCTTGTCCTCGACTTCACTCTCCCTGATATCGCCCGGACCACAGTCTCTTTTTGTGTCGTCTCTTCTGCAAGGTGTACCCTTTTCTCAAAGACCTTTGCTCCAGATGCATCCTCTATGTATTTGAATTCATTGCCTTGATAAACAACATTAAAGACAACCCTGGAACCTCCTAAGCAGTAACAAGGGAATTAGCAAAACTTCTTCATCCAGGCGAATGAGATGATATATTGCGCTACAACTTATCACCCATTGGTGAGATCTTGGACTTTCATAGCTTTCCACCAACCTTTCCTTTGCATGGCTCTGCATGGCCGCCGCGATGTCCTTACGGGCGTAGTGCAGTCCATTGGTACCGGTGACTCAGTCGCCACGAACTCCGAGCTTGATCCATTTTCCTTCACGAGTGAGCGCCTTGACATCCCAACCCGATTTGACATTGTTATCTGCAGCATGCTCTGTGATGCCAACAAAGTTTTTATTCGCCGTGACGATGGCCCGAAATTTTCCGCGAACAGATGGATCTGCCTTTCGTATTAGACTTATTGACTTGAGGACAGACTCCGAGTTTGGCATGAGCGGCTCAACTACTTACTTTTGGTCAAATCAATCTCCGTCAGCTTTGCTCCAACTCCTTCAAATAAGTTTTTCTTGGGTACCCATTTGTTGCCTTTCCACTCCACTCCATGGTTCCCAAAGGGCTTTGGTGGATTCACAGGGTTTTTGATGGCTGCGAGGATATCTTCACGTTTCCAGGTATCACTCCCAATAACAATCTCCTCGGGGGCTCTCATGTCTCTCTGCCGTTCGGGGACACCTCTCTTGAGAATCTGGCCATGATCAGGAGCATACCCGGTGGCCCGTGAGGTAACCAAGGAAGCAGCAGCCAAACCAAGGAGGAAGGCACGCTGGAGAATAAACATTATAGACTAGAATGACTGCCTCTAAATCGAAATAGAATGGCTCGAGTCTCTTATTCTGATAAGCTGAATCCAAGTGGCAAGAGTATAATTATGTCTTCGGCTCGTCTGTCTTATATAAATGAATCCTTTTGTATATGGTGGGGTACATCGTAACCGCTATTCTGGCTTTTCAACCTGGAGCACCTATTTTGGTTTTGACGTAGCCTTGTGTCTATAGATAGATGATCACCATTTTCGTAACACTTGCTGTGCATGGAGAACAGAAATGAGCCTACAGGCTGCCGTAATGCACTGCTAAAGACTGGATCATGCTTGATTATAGAAATCGTATGATAAAAAGCGTATGACGAATAGCAAGGATATTAAGAAGTTCTGGTTCAATATCAAGAAGCTCATGATAATAAGTAGCAAGAAGTTAAGTGGGGTTTGTGTAATGGTATGAGTGTAGTAGTGAATGGGGCATGCAAACATTTGACACCGTGATATCCGGAATAGGTGTGTCGTGGCTTTTGAAACTTAGTCAATCAGTTTAACAAGATGGCGATCAACGCATTGCTACTCGGATCACAAGGGTTATCCCATCACGCCATACACTCGCCTACAACCGGTGCTTTGTTTCACAGCCATGGCAGAACACTGTTAGAATAAATTTTACCAGATATATGCCATCTAATTAAGCATTATGCCAAGTGATCGCGCCATAGTACGTGACACTAAATTGGCCTGCGCGTGCCTGTGAAAATATGCACCACTCCGGTTAGACGGGCCACCGGCTGTCGTTGAAGCCTTTACGTCAACATTTTGGCCTCGAACCTTGTTCATGAAGGTTGCTGTGCATCTGACTCAAGGCGCAATCTATCACTCCACCCGTACTACAATGGCATCAATTACACAATCATTCAGCTACTACTATGTTAAGCTAATTTGGAAAGGCTATGCAATCACGATGCAAAAGAGTATAAATACAAGGTACCCAGTCACTTGGAGAGAAGAAGTCCGACTCAAGAGAACTATCACTCAAGTGTACAGACCGATTTCAACGACTGCATCTTCAGCACGAAATCCTGCCAAAATGGCCAAGTTATCCAACCTTTTTGCTACGGCTTTATTCGTGTACAATGTCATTGCTAAGAATGGCAATGGTTCCCCTGTTAGTGAATATTCCTCACGATCTTTCCCACGCACAAAGAACCCAAAAACGCTAAGGCGAACTATTTATGGCTAGGATGGCAATCAGCCGGCTAGTGGAGGTAGTAACAAGGACATTGAAGCCTCGTGCTCGACGCCAGAGTGCTTCCAGAGCAAGAATCTGTCTTACTACATAGTATACTCTCCAGAATGTACCGGCCGGGGGCGACTTACAGAAGAAGTCTGCCTGAGATCGGACGCGTGGTGCAGCCATAGCGGCAGGGCCAAGCTCTATGGGTCCAGAGAAAAATGCCTGGAACTTCGTCCCAAGCCGCAGAGCAAGGCCTCGTGGCAGCCTAAGAGCGACGCCGCTTGCAGCGATGAGTCGGAATAGTGTCTCGGGACCGACAACGCGTGCTCCAGTAGAGACAACGAAATTCTCGTTGCGGAAGGCGTTGACATGGACCTCAACGTGTTCAAGAAGCTCTGTCTTGATCAGCGCTCTAAGCAAGGCGCCGCCGGCCAGCCCGAGCAAGGCCCAGCCCGCCCAAGGAAGACGAGAAGCCGTCCGCAGCCAGCCTTAAGCCGAATATGCAGCCCGAGACGCCATCCTTCCAGCTGCCCGACTCCGAGGGTTGCTCCAAGCCCGGCGCCGACGAGGAGCCGTGCCTCGGCAGCATCGCCTGGTGCGACAAACACGGCCAGCAGCGGGTCCTGGGCGACAAGAATACCTGTCTCTTGACCCGCGGACTGGACGTTAAAGCGTTTGAGGAGGCGATTCGAGAGGGCTTGATTGCGCCGGTCAAGGAAAGCATTCTCACGTGGGCGCAGAATGTCACGAAAAATGCGGCCTTCCGCGAGGTTCTGCTGAGATCGACGGCGGAGGCGGCGCAGAAAAGCATAACGACCGACTTGTCTGGATACATGACCAAGGTCCAGGCTTCTCTAGAGAGGCAGGCGCTCGAGGGTCTGCGCAAGGGACTCGAAAAGTATGCCGGACAGAAGCTCTCTAGGCAGGGGGGCACGGATAGACCCGAGCAATACTTCTGACCTCGCTAGTAAAGGTTGCGTCTAATTAGACCTTATTGAGTACATGGCACAGATCAACAAATAATGGATAATCAGTGTTGAGTTAATGCTGATCTGCACAATCACTTCTAATGTACTATCTCGAGGATTAGTGAACACGCCCCCTCCCCTAGCAGTAGTTACAATATAAGCTAGCATAACAATTAATTTTATGTAGTATCAGGTCAGTGTGGCTAACAGACTGACAGCCCTAGATTGGCCCTTCCGGCCCGTCGGTCTGGGTTCACGAGGGCTTGCGGTCCGCCTGTCTAGGTCTGTCCGGAGTGAAGGGGCCAAATCCCGAGTGAGCTGCGCTCGTATGATAGCTGACTTCGCCCTCGACGTCGACCAGTGCTAATTTCCTCAAGACTCTTATGACTTAGCATCTATTTTACTAAACTCAGCTGTCCTGGGTTTCTCTCAGACTATTACCCAGTATGACTTCTTGAGCGGCTCTGGTTAGGGGCCCATCGTACTCTACTCATAACTCAAGAACACCCGTCGCATGCTCTCAAGTCAGAGGTAATAGTGCTTGTATAAATCCCTACTAAATAAATTCACAACCGTAAATTTCATGCTCTTGGCTGCCTGTCGGCCGCGCCGACCCAGATTTGACACGACCCTAAATGTGCGATGTCCCAATTCACTAGCTTGACAGGTAGGTTTTCATACTTTGCGAATCAGTGAAATGACATATTCAATGCAGCCTCAAAAAGATGGAGACTGAGGAGTTCGTGTGCGTGAACATCGATTATCTGTCCCAGCTGTTTAGCTCGAGTCCCTATCACAATAGGATTGCCTAAAGTATAGTTAATGCACTGTATTTAGACAATACCATATTATAATATCATATCGCACGGCAGTGCAAAATTCAATCATCCCAGCGTTAAGCTAACCCAATTCGGTAAAGGCTAAAGTTCGATATTCATCGCTTACTAGTCAGGACGCACAGTAGTAATAGTCACCTTCATATAACGTCCGCTTCTAGTATACTACTCTTGAATAGGACCTCTATTGATGTGGCGCGGTAGTGACTTCACAGAGAGGTTTCGCAGCCTAACAAGAATATTCAAGTCTAAGTATTTACACATTTATATATTATTCATAGCTTTCAGTATCATCTACTTTACTTATAGAGCCCTCTTATTCCTCTTCTCCCGTGACTGATATATCTAGGCTAAGGCTAACGTCATCTACCTAAACCACTTTATAAGAGTGCGACCACGAATTTATACACTTAGTTACCTTAATTATGCCAATCCCTTGTTACGAACGAAGCAGCATGAGGCAACCGGGGAGGCGGCCTGAACCGAAGACTAGGCGGGAGCCTGCGCTTCACCCAATTAGGATAGGACGTCACGTGACTGCACAAAGGATCACGGGCGCGCCGTGATCCAGGCCTACATTCATTCGTTCATTGTTTATTACGCCCGGTAGCTTCCAGCCAATAGGGCTCACTAGCTATTATTCAATACACTTCTGGCTGTCTTCCCTCAATTCCTCAACCTTGTTCGTGTTCTTGCTGATCGTCTTGCAGCTGCCTTTCCCCACCAACTGTCCGCATCTAGTTCTGTTTATTGCAGATGACTAGCTAGCTTGAGGGGTATTCCCCAAGTGTTCGGAGTCCTATTCTCAGCGACCGAAGCGTCAAAAGCCACGTCTGTCGATGCTGACCGCTGTGTAACGGGAAGCTGATCTGCATTACGTGTAGCAAAAATCTCGAGCCAGGCTGATTTCCTTTCAGTTGTCAAAGCGTCTTGTCGCAAGTGTAAACCGTATCGTCGCTCGAACTGCACCCACGTGCGATTTCCGTTTCGCTCCGTCTGATCTCGACTCCCCTCCCAATCGGAGGGACAAATCATTCCATCTCGTGTTCGTGCTTGCTCGCAATTCTTTTCACTGTTCGTCCCATTGCGGGCATTGGAAGAGGAAATGCTCCACCATTTCCCTCGTGTGCCCGCATGGGCATTGTTCCGAAGTCACTGCCTTGATGCGCTGGAGATAACTATTCAGTTTTGCCATGCCTGTTCTCAATTGCGCAAGCGCTGAGCGCTCCCTTCATGACCATTCCTCGTAAATCTCACGTGTGTGGCTCCCAGGAAGAGCGGCATCAAATTTCTTGGAGAACTTTCCTACGCCTTCAGGCAAACACCGTCCACCCCGAAGTTTCCTTCGTTCAATGTTCAAAGTCGTGGACTTCATCAGCGGAACTGAACCTCGGGTGCCGTGTCTTGCTGTGTTGCAGTCTTTGCTTGTAACTTGGCCGCTTGCAACAGTTTGTTCTTATCCGATGAATCCCAGTCTACAGCAATGATGATTGCCTTGCCAATCAGCTGATCTACCGAGTCGTAGATGCATTTGATGAACTCTTGTCCTGATTGCTGATACGGCCGATTCAGGACAGCCACCGCTCCCCTGTTGCGCGTGAAAAGGGCGATATCCTGATGCTCGCTGTGCGGCAGATTACGCAATGCATACGCCATGGCCGCCAATCCGCCTGAGAATAGGTTCTGTTCTGTTCATGCTCCCAGGGTGAAGGAGAACACCTTCCGCTTCGACTGCCCTGTCGCGGCATTCTCGGTCTCAATTACTCCGCCAACACCAACTATGCGTTTCTCGAGGAGCAGCTCACAGCAACAGCTTGCGTCCATCCTGCACAGACTCCGTCATTTAAGTCGCTCAGTGACACCCGTAAACGCTCTCTCCATGGTTCCAGTGACTATGGTTGGATGGTCTCGAGTTGCGCCAGCGGTAGATCCTTCAATTTCTCGGCCATCTGGTAGAGAGGTGATCGAAAGGACGTGTAGTACTTTCTGATCCGTTTGGTCACCCTGCTGAGCGGATTTGTTCCTGGCAGCATGTGCAATTCAATCCACATCTTGATCGCTCGTCTCCCAGAAACGCTCCCGCGCGCTCACGATATGGGCTTCAGCCTCCGCAACGGCCGTCGCTACAGTCATAAATTGCCTACAATGGCTTGCGTCCCTGCACGTGGGACGCGATTTATCGGCCCAATCAACTTGTCTTTGTAAGCATGCATCCACCCATTCGAAGCGTAGTCCATAATTGGTGCTAGCATTTTGTGAGTAGGGGTTCGCTCGCTTCTGTCCATTTCTTGACCGCCGAGCGAGGCGTTGTTTATGCTGGGCCGCAACCACGTCTTTCCGCTTGGTATATCTCCTTTCTCGCTAGTGGCTGTGAAGCCGTGAAAGTACTGCGTGTGACCTCATGGGACCACAACTGAGGACCGAAATTTGCCTTGCCTCCTCTTTCTCGGCTGTTGCGCTAAAAACGAGTCGAAAACGGCTCAAGGTGTGCTTGCTGGAAGACATCATTTATGCACAAAGATAGCGAGATTATCTGGCCTTTGCTTGCCTCGAAACAGCCAGATGCCTTCGTTCAGTATTCTCAAAGCTACCACCATCGGATGAGTCTCGCGTTTTCGTTCTAGAGATAGCCGCAGAATGGCACGTGTAAAGACTCAAGGGAGAAACAGGCGATATTGCGACTGCCTTGGGACAGAATCCTGGCTTAACAAGTCACGATAACTAGGTGATACTGCGAGAATCAACACGTACGTAACATTTCATCGGTGTGGTTTGCAGCTGGCTGTGAAAAGTAACAGTCAAAAATGGCGTTTCATTGCCTGCACAAAATGTCCAGTAGTACTTTGGAGGACCAGAAGGTACAACAGCGGTACCCCACGCCAAAAGAGTCTCCCACTATTTCCCCAAATTAACTTGATCCACCTTTGTGTGTAGACATCACCTTTCGTTTCTCTTTGACCTCGAGCAGCGCGAGCATGCACTAGGCCTGCAGCCCGACATACCAGTCTGTGACATGGACAGCAGAGTGGCTATGGCAATGAAGGAGGAATCTTGGTTGGGACCCTGCTGAGCCGCTCCACAGGCCCAGCTCCGCAAGGGTAGACACAGATCAACATTCTACCTGGACAGTAGGCAAGGGCGGAAACTTAGTACTAATCAATAACGCGGTGGAGTGCTAGGCGTACCAATACTACCGGTTCCGTCGGCGGGCCGAGGGAAAGAGGAGGTCCACTCAGGAAGCGCTCACTCAGTGGCCTAGGGAACAAGAGCAGAAGACAATAGAGATGGCAGAGACATCCATAAATCAAAATAACGAGCGATGAGGTAGCTTATTATGCTTTAAGACAGATTGTCAGATTCAGCGCAAGATGATTTTATGCATGCTATATATATATTTGATCTTGTTTATTCTGATTGGTGAGGCTGTGTGATGAGAACCATGTCGGATTTCAACTGACTCAACATGCCTGTAAATTAAAAACTACCGCGCCTTACTCAAACGATGAATATAGCATTATCATATTATCATGGAGGGTATAGCCGCCAGCCGCTATACGAGATTAGGGCGTTAAGATATAAAATGGCTGCGCACCACGTAACTTACTTTCCAACCCTCCTTCCCAACTAACTTTCCGATCCTCCTTTCCAACCAACTTGATACACGACAACCGACGGATTCAAATGGATGAAATAACGGAGAGGAGCAAACTCCTGCTCAATGTCCTTACGCCCAGGGGTTCGAGCCGGACACGAGTTGGGTACGCTGCCCAACGCCTCAGCACCGTTGCCGGTCAGATGACCGAGCATCTTCTTTTATACACTTGTCTGCTTCTCTACTCCTTGACTCTACTCCCGATCGCATCGGCTCAGCTCAACTTCACGCCGGGACCAAGGCCCATTCCTCTCAATCACAATTGTCTGGGCGAGTTGATGTCGTCCGTTACCGATACTACGCCAGACTATTTCGCCAACAGGGGCATCAATCGCGTCCGCCAGCTCCCATTCGAGTTTGGCGGCGATGCAAGCTTTGCCACCTTTGTGTCTGCCATTCCGGCCGACAAGAAAGTTTTGGTCGACCTGACCGAAGACAACAGGCAGGAGTGTAACCACGTCGAGTCGATTACTGGATACTCGCCATTTTCGACTTGGGGGCGGCGCTCGAGGCTTCGCTACTCTGCTAAACTTTGCAAGGTTCGAACCCGGGCCATGCCTCTTCGCGAATTCTTAATCGACAAGGACTTGCAGGGTGTTGAGTTTCATGCTTCCGGCGGCCCTTGATCGTCTGTTCACCTAGACGTCTCTGCTCATTGTTAGCACGTAATTCTGGCGTGCTGTGTAAGGGAATAGAAAGCTCAGGTCGCGATACCAATACTTTGGATCCGTACAATGGAATCACTGTTCACGCTGAACAGGCCTAGCGGGTTAGGTCCAGCCTTTCGGTACAATAGGTGGTGCACGTACATATTACAGTTTCGAGAGCAGGGGATAAACAGTGGGGTTATGGCTAAAAATACAGCAGGGTTGTTGGTGTCGTCAGAAGATTTTGCACAAATATACAGGAGCAACTGTGTGCTTGCATTACTTTTTGTTGACTCCAGAAACAATCAATATGCAGATCAACAAGTTCCCATCATGTACTCTATAGTGCGTAACATGGCCGTGATGGCTCAAAATATTTCACATACGATGAAGCAATTCCTTGCACTTCTTGACCTATATTTGTGAGCAGTGTCGCTAACAATCAGGTTCAAACTTGGCAAGTCTCAATCAAGCTTGGCCGCATGTCAAGTCAAGTTGTCAAGTCAAGCTTGATGCCGCCATTCAATCAGTCAAGTTCGAGTGTCAAGCTGTCAAGTACTTGACGCTCGTCGAATCTATAAAAACTGTGCAAACTGTAAGTCAAGAGGACGAGCGATTAGACGAGGTGCGTCAGGACGAAATGATCCGAACCCACCCATCCATTTACTCATCCATTTCTCATCCATTTACTCATCCATTTACTCATCCATTTACTCATCCATTTACTCATCCATTGACTCATCCATCCACTTACCCAGACTGCCCCCAAAAATGCGCAAGGACGCGTCGAATCAACGCGTTATTATGTCTCTAGATGCGCTTTGAGGTACAGGCAGTCATAAAGCAGTCGAAGATCCTCCTTTTACAGGGAAGTTCATGTGAATTACCCGATTAGCAATAGTACATCAAGTGCTTGACGAGTCGTCAATCGAGCCGCCTTCATAGTCAAGTCAAGCTTCAATCAAGCAAGCTCGAGGGCTGAAATTGGGCTTAACTGATTGTTAGCCACACTGTCTGTGAGGCTCTGAGAATAACGCCTATGAACACGAATATTTAGTTTAATCGGTCAAGGTGAGTTGCGTTACTCGTACGAAAATAGCCCCGAAACTAGGCTTGCATAAGTCACATTTGCAGATGCGCAACCGCTCTTAATATTTTAGCGGCCGCCAGACAGCTACAGGTTCCGATAGCAGACTCTGCTAATTTGTACTGAGATTTGAGTTCAATCTAGATTCCAACCCCGTTCCTAGCAGGTGGCAAGGTAGACGCGCTAGTTAGATGCCGTTCATTCAGACAAGTTGAGATCGGCTAGAAATTTCCGGCATAGTTCTGTAACCTCGACGAGTCCTAGTGCGAGCAGTTTGTCCAATAAACAAGTAACTTGATTTGGTTGGTTGTGATTACTCGATACTTGTCAACCAAGCAAAGTAAAGACTTCCTGTCAACCAAGCAAACAACCTGCTTCTATTCCTTGGCTTTACTTGGCTTACTTGACATGCTTGCTAAATGGGCATAACGCAGTGGTTCGAATTGTCTGCGCGTTGTGATTGGCTGTGAGATCCCAGTGCACCTACCTCTCAATTTTCTTGCCTAGTTCCTAAACACTTAGATTACTTTACTCCATGCTAAGAATTGCGGCTGGCTTAGAGCCACGCTGGCTTAGAGCTCATGTCAACAGCCTTGATGTGGAAGTGGAAGATCCGTTAGAGTGGTGGATTGCTCACGCGGCTGACTATCCAATCCTCTCCAAAATGGCATTTGATTTGTTCAGCTGCCCAGCAATGAGCGCCGAGTGTGAGAAGGTATTCTCACAGACAAAGAAGTTCATCACTGATGAACGGAATCGTTTTCATCTGGACACTGTTGCAGCGATTGCATGCCAAAAACATCTGCTTCGGACTTGTGTTTTGCCATAGAAATGCCTATTTTGGAATAGCCGTCAAGCAATATCAACCAACTAAGGACTTTTTTGTGACCAACCAAGTAAAGCAAAGGCCTCAGCCAACCAAGTCGAGTAAGGAGGCCATATCTTGGTTGACTTGGTTGTTGGACACACTGCGGACCGACCACTAGAGGAGGAAGACATTGATGTGCTTGGCCGGCGCGATATCGACGTGAACTATGACTGGACCCCCCATGTGGGACAATACACCGACTACGGAATTCTCACGGGTGAGTACTGGAAGCAACGCAAGGCGGAGAGCACCGTCAACCTCACCATAGAGTGGAAGCTCGTGATTCCCTGAATCGGGAGCAGCGCCTAGTGTATGATACGGTAATGGGCCACTTTGTGACCCAGGACTGCTCCCAGTTGCTTCTCCACGTCGATAGAGGAGGCGGCACAGGCAAGTCTTACCTCATCAATCTGCTCTCGGCACATCTCCACCGCCGCGAGTGCAAGGGGGACGCCTGTCTGGCGTGCTGCGCCAACGGGTGTTGCCGAAATCAGATATCAGGCACTACCTCGCATTCTCTATTGCGCCTCCCGATCAACAAGGACTTCAAGCCCCTGTCGGCGATCGACAAGGCCCAACTCCAGAAGAAGCTGGAGGATAACCGGTATTTAATCATCGATGAAAAGAGCCTGCTGGGTCTGCGGCAACTATCATGGCTTGACATCACCCGTCGGCGGATCGCTAGAGGGGTTTGTGGTCCCAGAAGGAATGATCTGTTGGGCCATATGCGTGCTGATATATCTCTTTTTCAGGGTTATGGGGTTTCGCTTTGGTATAATTTCCCGCCTGAGCCCTTTTGTCACTGAGGCTCCTGTTCCCCGGCTGGTTGCTAAGAGCGGATCTTTCTTCGAGTTGCTAGTGGCCTGCTCTTCGTGCTGGTGGCTCTGTCGTGTGTCTTCCCGCTCGTCTGCAATATCATTGTCATCTTCGTCCTCGTCCTCGTCCTCGTTGTCGTCATTTTCGTCCTCTCCCTCCTCTTCGGTTCCTTCGCCTTCGTCAACGTCTTCGGTTGCATTTTCTCCTTCGTTTGCTGGTTCTTGGTCGTTTGGGCAATGATTTCTTCGCCAATGGTCTTTTCAAAGTCTAGAATAGAGTCATCATACGATCGCAGCTCGCTTGGGAAGTCTTGATCAGATACGTGTGCCATGCTACGTGCTTTTCTGCTGTATCTAGGTCCACACTTGGTCCCCATACACCTTGCGATTCAATGATCCTTTTCTGGGTCTCTTCGTTGCGCGCTGAAAGCGCCCAGCCTGTGTTAGTGGGTTTGATGTCATGGATGTCTCGGGTGTCGAGTGCGAGTTTTTCTTTGAGCGCCAGTCGAATCTGGAAGCTGATTTTCTCAAAGAAGCTGATCCCTCCTTGAGGCGGAGGAGAATTCGTCGGTCTGCGTAGTTGCGGGCAGCGACGGGCTGTCTGCGTGTAGGGGCGATGCGTATGTCCCCTGGTATTTGCTGTGCGGCTGCTTTGGTGACGTCGGCAAAGCTCACTGTCTTTCGACGGGATGCTTGGTCGTTGGTTGGCGGTCCGGCAGCTGGTTTTCGGGTGGTTTGTAAATTTGGCTGTGACAGCTCGCCGCTAGATCCTACAATTTCGCCTGAGTGGAGGAATTGGTTCCAGTGGCGGAGCAGGGACTTGGTGAAGTCGTTTCCGACGGTGTGGGCGTAGCCATGGTCGAAGTTTCTTGCGCAAGCGGCGATGGACTCCGCAAAGGTGCGTAGCACGTCGGCTCTGGTTGTCATACGTTCCTTCTCCTTCTCGATGATTTTTTGTGTCTCGGATTCTAGGTCGATGGCGTCAAATGCGTCGACAGTTTCGTCTTCTTCATTGGCGAGGATCCCGTAGTAATTGGCGTTTGAGTTAATGTCTTTTTCTATGTGTCGGCGTTGTCCGCGGCCGTTTCTGGCGGCGCTTGTCGATCGTCGTACTGGGCTACTGCTAGGCAGAAAGGGACAGGTTGTTACTGGAGTGGTGCCTCTCATGAGCTCATTCTGTGCATCATGATGGAAGCCGTCCGGAAATTGTCGGCGGCCCCTCGCGCCGGTCGCGGGCGTGAACGATTAGTCAATCGCCATTGCCTACGGCTGCGCAAGAGCGCTGAACGGTTCGCTGGGTGCTGCTTTCTACTGGGCGTACGTCTGCGTGGTCGAAAATTTTATCTACAAAGGTGGGTACCAGTGTAGATGTAAGAGGAAGGTGATCATGGGCTTGACTTTGATTTGATTTTGATTTGATTATTTGCGTCCGTTTGCGCCCTAGAGTAGGCTTTAGGACGTGCTATCGAGCCTTCTACGGATAAATGTGCAGTCGTACCCGCTAAGTGGGCCGCCAACAGAGCGCGTATCGCA
>NW_007930939.1:0-5915 GCF_000280675.1 Beauveria bassiana ARSEF 2860
TAAAGGCAGGAAAACGAATCTATACACACTGTCCCATAACCAAGCGCACCACCCACAGAAGTTTTCTCTACGCATGATGCCTCATAATAAGACGGATCAAAGTAGGTGCTTTGCTAACTGACTAGGCTCTACTAATCGCGATGCTAGGCCCTACCCAGGGTGATGGTGCCACAACCGCGATTGCATCTATCGAGCCACCAGCACACGAAGTCCCTTCTGTTGGAGTTGTTTACCTCCACGAAGTCCCTGTTGGTGAAGTTCTTAACTTGAGCGGCCTCGAAAGAAAAGACGTAGAGCGCTCTACGGCTGAGAAAAACAAGTCCGAAGACGCAGGTGGAGGCATGAGCAAGAACTAGTTAGAATCTTTAAAATTAGACCAAACTGGACATCAGAAAGACGGAACTTGTCAATTATTTGCCTCACAAAAATGCTGCTTATAATGATGGATTTACCGCTTTGCAAAGCGCTGGAAGTGAACGAACATGTAGTGATCGTCGGGCAGCTCCAATTTCCTCCCAAAGACAAGCACTTGGCTGCTTGACCAAGACAAACTTTGACCTGAAACTATAATTTCGCGACTCCCTTTAAAGTAAGCGACGGCTACGCACCGTACAGGGCCGAAGTTATCGTCAGCACGGCAGCCTGACCCTTTACCTCTCAACTTCACAAGACATGGAGCTTGAACTGGCTCGCCGAGATCAGCACCCGATTTCTTGAGGTTCTTGAGGTACTTGACGGCATTCGTCTGAAATTCTGCACAAGCGCGATACCGATTTCCTTCCCTATTGTGCTCCATCATTATGACAGTTTCTTCTTGTGCTTTATCGTGTAGTTCCATCAATAGAATTTGTTCTGGTGAAAGCTCGGTTTTGATGCTCTCGTGTGATGGGAATAGTTCCACGAAATATGGAGAAAAGCTTTGTATGGCGCCTGGCAATGCTTTTTCGATGGCATCGTCTCTGCTCCACCAATTGGTTACTATGGTTCCGAGCTGTAGAGCTCTCGTATTCATCTTACTCGAGACGACACAAGCGACGCAGCAAGTTGCGTGGCCTGAGCGGCTCGTACGCCTGGCAGTTGATTGGTTCGACCAGGCGAAGTTGATTTTTCAGTCTGATCTGGTCGTGTTTGGTAAAAGGCTTCTCATCCGTAAAGTTGTTAGTAGACATTCATTAAATGGTAATCAGGGCATACTGAATAGTCCAGCAGCGTAAATTCTGTTCCCAACGTGCTCTTCCAACTCTACCAAGAGCTGAAACGTTTCCATTATAGACGTTCTCTTGGCTGCAATTGTGGAAAGCGCCAGGCGTTCCGGCAGAAACAAACGCAACATTCTATCGGCCTCGCCTGCCAATGGAGCTGCAATATCTACCACCATAAACACGATGCGGGTGAGAAATTCTGAAGGGTAGCTAGGGGCCTTTGAGACCTGATCTTCGTCTCGAGCTCGCATTGGCGGTGGCCCCAATTTCAGTAGGTCTCTGCAGCGCCTGATAAAGTCATCTATAGAATCGTGCGTATTTTCTGGCAAGCGAACTCTGCCAATCCATACCAGGAAGTTGCCCAAGACCTCGACGTCTTCTTCGTCCGGCAGATAGAATCGCCTCACTTTGCTCGAGGGGTTGGCCACGAGCGAGGATATAGTCTGCGTAGACCTACTTCCGCTCTGCCGTACAAAATCTTTCTCTGTCAGTATCGCGAAGGGCCGATCCATCGCTCAAGCGTTTCCGTGCTTTGGGCCGTGCGGCGCTTTTTGCGGTGCCAAAGGGAAGCATCCAGCGACTTCGGCTTACCCCACCTCATGCGGGGTGGCAAAACTTGAGAGGCGCGGCATGAGTTCAGGGTAGGTCTACAAACGGCAGCTGTTCGGCGCTCCAAGAAAATAAACAATTGAATCGGTTGATTATAACACAGCTAAAGGTTTCTTTTTTCTGGCAGTCAAAAAAATAGAGGGCCCGTGCCAGCTCGCTGACATCTGACGCCGTCCCGCGGCACACAACCGCCGTCTTGCTTTCGCCTCTATACACGGCTCCCTCCAACGTTCCCATAAGCATGCAGACTTTGCAACCATCGAACGGCTGTGATTGTCTTGATGCAGTTCCGTAGAGTAGGGCTTCGTACAATATGCCACGCCGAGGAACCCAAATATGGTAGAAAGAGAAGCTGCCAATTGTTAGTCTCATCAAGTTGTTCGCGGACGGTCCAGCTCACAAATTGTAGGCTCGGTAATCCCATCACAACAATAGATGCGATTATAATGAAAATTTGACAAAGTGCGAGTACGCACACATCATGGGGCAGGCGGCGGCCACCTTCCACGTTGATGGTAGACCACCACAGAAATAGCAGTAACCCAATGGCGTTCACAATGCAACCAATACCGATCAAGATGTTTGTCAAACGGCTGTAAAGCCCGAAAAGTGCAAGAAAAGACCCCGCAAGCGAGAGTGAACACCCGGCAACGGGAAAAAGAGGGTATCCAAGCAACGCATCGCACCAATACTTTTTCACTCCGTCATACGCCGTCCAAGACAGAACCATCTGCGCTCATGTTAGTTGCACAAGGGGGGAGATGAACAGGGAATGTACCTCGCTCGATAATCCAAGAACCATTGTGAAGCCTACTATACACCGTTCTGTCCTTTCTGACCACGTCGCAAAGAGTGGAAGCAGAGCTAGTAGCGAAAGCACGGCGACGGCCCCGAGTACACATGTGAACACCAATGGATGGGAGTCTATCAGCGGCTTCACGCCGGTCTGTTGTTCATTATGCGCCCTCGATTTTGCCCACGCTGCCCATCCCGCCAGCAGACATTGGCCGGCGTTTAAGACGAGAAAAGAGACGATGCAGACGAGTAGAGGTATTCGTTCCATACTGAAACCGAGAATATGTAGAGAGTTGGCGTCTCGAGGAAAAACGCAAAGAGGGTAGATGCCATGCTGCGTCAGTATTGAACTGACGCTCATTCCAGCTAACACCTCATGGTGCAGCCAAAATACATGTCTTATCTGCCTCCCCAGTGGGTTCCACTCTTTGCAATACAGGAATAGTGCAAGGGATGTCAGCAGGATCATGGCCAAGGTGCCAAATGAAGTACCTCTGATGAGGTCAAAGGCCGCGGAACCGTGCCTCGACGTGGACCCTAATTGTATGGACTCGCATGCAGAAGTACAGAGCTCGTTCCGGGCCCGACGGTTGCAGATACTGCGCCAACCAGAGTGAGATGCGCCTCTAACACAGGGGTTGCCACGGCCCGGCAAGCCGAGTAGTGTCTTGTTCAGCTATGATATGTCCATCGACTACGCGCCGCTCAGGCGTGAGTGGTATGATAGCTCGCATTCGTTCTGTAGGCAGATGGCACGGTACGACAACCACCAGCAAGGGCCCGACCATCTAGTCGATGTAGGGGACAGCCGAAGCACCGCCATAGCTGCTAAAACTGGCTCGGAGTAAACCGTCCTAGTCATACTTGCTTTTCCTCTCTATCGATTCGTGCCTCCGGCTATTCAATTGTGGTGCACAATACTGAACCCAGATGGTGCCGGTGCGCCTTCCATAGAAAGCGAGAGCTCTGCAGTCGATTCCTATATCTACGAATCTATCACCTCCTCATTTTATCGAACTGAGAGTTTGCCATTGACTGCCAGTAGTCAACCTCACAGCTGCAACTTGTCCAAGAGAGCTATCTGCACCTTTGCGAGAATTATGGTGCAGTCCATACGGCAAAAAGCAGGACCTCATATACTGAGCCTTGCATCGTCAGGGAGCGATGTATTTCTTTCAAGACGTCGGGTGCAGGAAACGGTCTGGTATGGCCTGGTGGCGCCGGAGAGCCAGCAGACTCCGCTGATGTCCCAGCTACTGAATAGTACCTCACCAAGCCTCCTCTACTATGGGTACCCTAGGTCTCACGCCGAGGCCGGCTGGTCTCAGTTTGCCCTTAGACGTGCAGCGCGGCGTCCAATGAATTGAAATTGCACTAGTGAATGCGCCGAGGGTGTCTGCACAAATCCGCCATGGCGCGGGGCTACGGAGGTGCTGTGATCTTAGTTGTATAGCTTTGCTTCTGTCATGCAAGTTCAATCTGTCTAGAGAAGAAATAATGCGCCCGGGACTGCCCAGGGCTTCTGTCGTACCTCATGTCTACCAGCTGCTGATAATTCGGCGTAAGGGGGCGAGACGGCCGGCGGACACAGCCCACAACACGATGCTCGAATCCCACCTTTCCGTTATAAGAGATTGTGGATACTCCAGAACATGGCGCCGCGCCACGTTCCACAGACGAAACACTATTTTCGGCTGTACGTGTGCCACGCCCCCACACTCCACCACAGAGTGTGGGGCCGTGGCACCTGTGTGGAGTGCCATAATAGGCTCTTGGCCATCCGATCAGTGACTGTCTAACGTTAGAAGCCAGTCTGCTATAACGCAAAAGGCTGCTTGGCCCGCCCTCGTCTATCCGTCGGGGTATATTCCGGGCCAGTGTCGAGACCTGCAATTTACAAGGCCGATTTGAAACTCACAGGTGCGTGCAGAAAAGCCAAGACATGGTGATTCCTAGCGTCCCGCCACCACACCTCGACAGGAGCAGGGTCTGTCAGTACCTATCATTTATCCGCGCTCACAACCCATCTGATTCAGACTAAACCCCACATCTTATTTCACCCTGGCTGCCTTGCCTTTCCAACACGTATTTGTCGAATCGCCCCTCTCCGAGACTCATCACCGATTAAGCAACTGCCTTCTTCCGGAGTCGTCTTTGCCTTCTTCACCTCAGCTCCCTATTTCCTTTATTGAACTACTTCATCTCCTGTCATACGCAATGGGACGTGTCCGCCTCACTTGTAACCAGTGCGGCAAAGTGAGCTCTTCGTCGATGCCCATTAATATACTCTCATCATTGCTAACGGCTCTCATGACAGAGCTTCGGCCGGAGGGAGACCTTGGACCAACACTATAATGTTCACACTGGCGAGAAACCTTTTAAGTGTCAAGACTGCGATCAAGTCTTCTCTAACGTATGGCACACTGGGACATCCGCATCCCTCATTAGTCATTGACACCCTCTTTAGTCCGCAAACTTAAGAAGGCACAAAAGACGCCAACACCCGCGCGACCCCCCCGCTAACGAAAGTTCGGGCGTCTCATCCTACTCCTCCATCATACGTGATGCTTCTCGCTCTCCTACCCAGCCTGCCATGTCTGGGCCCGTCTGCGACATTGCGCCCGGCCTGTCCACGCCTCAGGTCGACGCCTCCTTCCCCAAAAATAGCCAGCAGACATATCAATCATACATGCAAAACGTCGACGACTCTTCTGATTCGCAACAACATGCCATGACTCAGCGCAGCCACTCCATTCGGCCGGCTTCATCTGTTGTTGAGCACAGCGAACCGGGCGCCACTGCCATGAGCACCAACGTCCAGAGCAGCACCGTCGAGTTGGCTTTATTTAACCACGGCTTGGTCACACCAGGCCAGAGCCCTGACTCCATCGATGTGAGCAACTACACACCTCCAGCTCCGTGGGACACAAGTATGTCTGTCAAACCTACTACCTGTGCAAATTCATGCCCCTTTTTATTATCTTAATCGGCCTTCCTGTGCGTCTGTCAATGAGCAGTTTCAATTGATCAGCCAGGCGTTCTCACCCGCCCCTGTTCCCGCAAGCTAGTTTAATCTAGCTTTATTGATTGACGACTACAAACTCTAAAAGACACGCACGTGGAAAGATAGCCTGTCTGCCTTCCGCAGCCTCAGGCTTTTTTCCCTGGACACGGAGAGGCCCTACCTAATAATATGAAGCTGATTACTCTTGTGTGCAGATCTCGCTCTAAACTCTGCCGACATTTCTGTCACGTTTGATTCGCAGCCGCAGCATGTTATGTTTGCTGTCGAAGAAGGGCAACAGTTAT
>NW_007930939.1:6015-21115 GCF_000280675.1 Beauveria bassiana ARSEF 2860
TAACGGTGATTCACCTTCAGCCGTCGCTGCTACACAGGCATCGAGCCAAAGTTTTGAGCGATCGCTGCAGCGTCGATTCTTTTCATCACCGGCCTCCACCAGCACTCTCTTGGCAGGAAACGACTCACCCTATCTAAAATCATCAACCTTGCCGCCGTCACAAATCGGCGTGTATCTTCAATCACCGATAGCAAGCTTCCGATCATATTGTCAGAATGATATTACTAAGGCTCCGCAACTCCTCCCGTCACAATTCGGACATGATGTGGTCATGGACAACATGGGCAGAAAGCTGTTCAGTTTTTGTAAGTTCTCCTTTTGCCATATCTCACGGGAAATCTGCGCTAACTTCTGCGCTACAGACACACGTAATTGGTGTCCTGGGCGAAGTGTGTTGACAAAAACCAACCTGTGGTTGACTGATTTCGCCAGCATGCAACGTCCCGCTGTTGTAGCCGCTATACAGTCCCTCGCTGGAATTTATGTTCATGATTATCTGCCATGTGATAATGTACGGCGTCAAGTCAACAAAAGGTTAGCCATCGCCGAAGCCCGGCTCAGCGAGCTGCTCCAGGATGCAGACAATCTAGACGAAAGCGAGTCTGGCGAGCTAGTCACCTTGGCGTCATTGCTTTCCATGCAGGATGTGGTTCTCACGGAACGCAGGCTCCAAAAACCCTACTGGCCTCGCTGGTTGACGGGATTCAAACAGGCGGAGAACGTTCTTCAGCGCACGGATCCAGGCTCTCGTTTTTACAAAGAGTCGAATGTTCAGGTCTCTGCCCTGCGCCTATCGCAATCAGTCATCGTTGGTAGAGCTGTCATTTTAGCTCAGCTAATGATGCCCCTCCAACCTCTCACTACTTTCGACCCCGATGCCGAAACATCTAGATTTGGATTCCTCTTATATGGATCTAAATCGGACATATATGAAATCCACGGTGGATGCGGTTTCTCGAAACGCCTGCTGCACATCTTCAGTCAGGTGACCTACTGTTTCACTCGCATACTACAAGAATGCGAAACACCTATTGTGCCTGTAACTGCCGATAGGCTCTACAGCCAGCTTCTGCAGTTGCGTCAATGGAGTGGAGAATATGATAGCTGGGATGCTGCTGAAAGTAGATCGCAACCGATTGAATGGATTCGCCAGGCGGGCGAGAACGACGTTGTCCAAGAAGCGAAACAGATGACTGTGGTGACGGCGGAAGCGTGGAGACTAGCTGGAATGGTCTACCTGCAGTGCCGCCTATTCAGGTAAGTGCCCGTACCTACTCTTGCGCCTCTGTCTCTTGCATCAAAACATGCTGACCTTTGCTGAGACTTCCGCGAAACCATCAGATGGTCGTTAACAACATAGCCGACTTGGCCAAGTGCATTTCTATTATGCCAACCTCAGGCTCTATATTTACGGCTCAAGCCCCGCTGCTACCGGTCTTCTTCCTCGGGCTACTAGCCACTGCAGAAGAACATTTTCTAGTCGCGGATGCCTGGTTTCGGCACGTTATTGTAACCCCTGTTCGCAGTGTAAGTTAAACATTCATGAGAGAAAAATGCTCCTCCGTCTAAGCTAGTTACTAATTAACTTCCTGCGACAGAGCGTGCCGCCACTTTATCAAGCTTTGGGACGTATTCAGAGCTGGATGGACCATGAAGTCCCAGTGCCCGCGCCAAACACGGAACTGCCCTGCGCCATTGCTATGAGGCAACCCTGGTGGGAGCTTATGGTGTCCAAGGTTCAAGAAAAAGAGAACGAAGTCCTCTGCCTGACATGAGGAGCAGTGAACACGGCACGATGTGACAGAGCTCTGATCTATGAAAGAAGGATAATGGCGTTCGTATACTACTTAGCAATGTATAATGATAAGTCAGAGAAAGAAGGAAACCAGTATTTTACGGATTTTCCTGTAGAAAGAAACTACTAAGCCGTGGTTATGTAAATGTTCGGCGTTAAATAAACCCGACTTGTGAAACTATCCAGAACGAACACCTCTTGGTCAGCATTTTGAAGCCAAGACGACAATCTGGACAGAAGATAGTGCGCAAGCCAGTCAACAGATCATATCGGTGACGATATCGGGCTAGGTCCACAGTAGTACTGGTCATGTTTGGGTCCGGGTAGAACTGCTAGAACGCGCAGCACATCCGACCTTGGCTGCTACCGCCAGTGGCATCCTTGTTGGCAATGACTCTGGAGGACATACCCTTCCGAGGCCGAGGCAAGCCGTCCCAGCCAGTGGTTGCGTGGCGTGTGATGGACCAGCCACCACGGCTTTTGCTCACAATTAGTGGCCTTGGTGACCCCGTGAGAGAGAGTGGCACCAATCCGAGCCCACCCACGACCATTGCAGCATGGTAGTAGCCCGCTGGATTGGTGCAAGGCAAGGGGTGCGATTTTTACCGCTGTGATGGCAGGCTGACCCGGGATCCCCGGTTATGTATAGACAAACACAGACATTCAATAAGCGGCAGTGCGTCCAAGAGTGCTCAATACTGCAGGCTCTCGTACGCCGGCAGCTGAGAAGTCGACATATGGGAGTTCTGGCAAACCAGTAGCGTAGCTTGCACGGGCACAAAACGCTATCAGACAGGCATCGACTCGTATCTACGTCGGGATCTCTTGCCGCCTTCCTCAAACAGTGGAAGCGGGTCAGTACCAAGTGCGCCCTCTCAATTTAGTTCCACAAGACATTGACTATTGCAAGACCTGTGACGCACAGCACCGGCGCGACAAGGCTGGCATGTACGGACGCAGAACCTACTCCGCTGATCCTGGCACTCACAGGCCGCCACCTATCCCACACACACATCTTTCGTGACATCTGAACTTGTGTGCTGTACGGCGTGGCCGGGATGCTGCCGCGCAGCTAGCCCACTCTGCTGATGGCGGACTGGAATCTTCCCCCTTGTCTACCCACAGGTACTTCTGTAGGAAGAGGTTCATCTCACGCCAAAGGACGCTGATCTCCTCTGCGGACCCGTGACGAACATCCAATTTGATCGGACGGGGACAACGTATCAATGCGCGCGGAACAATGCCCCCGATTGCTGTTGTTTACTCCTTGGCTGCACAGCATCTCCACTGGGGCTTCGAGCGGGACGGCTGAGTAAGTATTGAGGCCAGTCTTTATAGCACAGGTATTGCGTCGACCGTTCGGACGCGAGTTTTCTCCAGATATGGCATCTCATCGCCTCGCCTAGAAGCTACTCTCATGCCAAACACTCGCAACATCGCTGCGCATCTCTCCAAGCCGCCATGACGGCTGTGCACCGTCTCGATCCATCCGAAAATTCCGCTTTGCCTTCCGTCGCAGAAATTACGTCTGATGCGTTTGTGCTACCACTCTTCTCTCCTTGCAGTAGCATGCCCACCGAGCCTACATCTGACGGCGGCCACCCCGATCAGTATCCCATCACATATCGCACAGCTGCGGTAACCGGGAAGCTAGAGCGATGTGCCCAAAGCCCTGTCCACTACCATTCTTCCATCTCGGACGGCTACTCTCCTATCCCGAATCCGATCTCGGTCCACCTCAGTCGTCTACCTCCAGGTCAGATGCTTCTGCCAAATAGCCTCTTCCCGCCTAGGCAACACTGCAATGCTCTATATCCGCAGGCCGACTCCGAACCTGTTTTTGCGGCCGACAAACAGTACAAAGACACCATGAAGCCTCACAATCCCGTCAAGGATGGTAAGAAGCGTCGTGGCGTAAGTCAATTCAATACGACTCAGCACCAGTGGCGTAACTAACAGCTCTACAGCGTGGTGCCCCTCCCGGCCGCTGCCGCAGATGCAACAGAACCGACACGCCTGAATGGCGGCGCGGTCCGGACGGCGCCGGCACCTTGTGCAACGCCTGTGGCCTGCATTACGCCAAGCTGGAGCGCGCCAAGCTGGAGCGCAAGCGCAAACTAGAAGCCGATTCGCTGCGACCTTCTTCAAATTCGTGCAACTAGGAAATTATATGGCAACATCGGCGGATATGGTAATTAAAGAACTCAACGATGAGGTGAAACAGGGATTGCGCCCTCTGGCTGGGGCTAGCGCAGAACAAGCACGTAGAGAGCGAATGCAGCCGTATATAGTCAACACCAACTGAATACCTTTGGCCCTGCTCGAATAAAACACAGAGAGTGCGCGAACTGTGTTCAAAACCTCACCAAGTCCAAAGAAGCCATCGGCTGCGCAGGTCCGTACATTTCAGATCCAGGCGGAGCGCGCTGGTGGGAGGGACAAGCAGCGAGGATCGTGTACCGTTACATCGACAGCAGCTGGCAGAGCGCATGTCGGATGAGGCATTGACTGGTGTGTAACAACTGTGCTCATGCGAACAGTTAGTGAAAAGCCTCCCTCAATTGACCGTGGCCGCCAGCTCATGGCTTTGCTGCCTTCACCCTGACAGTTACTCTCGGCTTAGGGGTGCACAGTCTATAGAACCATCGTCAGTCGAATCCGTGAGCGAACCACCAGTCCGGGGTGATCTTACCATGCTAAGCCGTGGGATCTGAAGAAAAGCAACTCGAAGCTGTGTATAGGCGAGACAGATGCCGATGACCCCGATTGCAACAGAAACTGTACCAAAAAGCACGGCTGCGATTGTTGATACATCGATTTCCAGAGCTTTTCTTTGCATTTCGCGAACACCCGATCAGTTTGTTGAAGCCTCAGACACATTGGCCGAGGAACTGGCATGCCGCGATGTGTTTCTCAAGGATATCTCAGTAAGACGGTTCTGCGTCATTAGTCCTCACCGACGCAAGGCATCCAGAGTTTGCTACGGCATTTCAGCTACATCTTCTTCACGATTCCGAAGCATCTGTATCTGAGAGCCCCGCGCCTCACTGACTCGTACTTGCTGCACACAGCCGCGCGCCACGCAAGTTCTGCTGCACGAGTCCGAAAGCTTGAAGTTTTTGATGGAAACTGAGAGAAGTCTTGGTGAAGCTGACGAGTCGGAAGGGTTTCGGCAGAGAAGAATAAGGTCTCAACTTCCTGGTACCCTCGCATCCGCGGAACAATTTCGCTCTGACCTGCGAGAATTTCGAAGCGCCGCGGGGCAGACCGGCTATCAATCGAATAAGTTTCGCGAGAGCCTTACGAAGGACTCGTTGAAGTCCACGCTTTGGTACTGTTCACGGGCGCTGACTTGCCGCCAAGTTCCCCGTGCCCTTTTTTCGGGTTCGTCCTTGCCATGCGCCTGAAGATTGGCTCGGTGAGCATTCCAAGAGTCGTTTAATGACATGAACGGCTTTCACCAGTCCACCGGTGGCTTTGTTGCCTGTAAACGCGATGAAAGCTGATGCCTGTGGATGCCTTCGGGGCAGTCTTGATCATATCACCGAAGCGCTGGGAGGCGCGAGCTGATGAGTCTGATCCTTCGCCTACGACGCCGCGCAGGACGGCTTGGTCGTCAGTATACCGTACCACGACGAAGCGACCACGCCAAGCTGCACGCCAAGCTGCACGCCAGGTTCATTAGTCAAAAGCATTCTTGAGTCTGGACGCAGTCTCAAAGCGGCGGCTGTTTCGATTGGATATTCAAAGTGGCGATTCGCACTGTCAGCGTATTGATCAGCAATACAGAGAGCACCAATACCTGGCATGTAATGTATAGTAATATGCTCTAGATAAAGAGACTATAAACCTCAGCGTACCCTGCCATCTTGTGGAAATTAACACCTGAAAAAAAAATCGTCCACCGATCGAGACGAAACTCGCCTGACGCGAGGCTCTGCTTGTAAACCTGTTCAGCCTCCTCGTGCTTGCCTTGTTCCTCGCACACAGCGCCTAGCGCGTCGGCGATGGTACAGGATGTGGCGTGACTCGGCCCTCCGACCGACCGCGCGCCATCCACGCCTGCCGGTACATGGCTTCGGCCTCCGCCAGCCGCCGCTGGCTGCGGAGAAGATTGCCGAGGCCGAAAGAGGCTGCGTACGACATGGCAGAGTATTCTTCGTCGCACACGGCAGACTCCTTCGCGGCGTCAGCGAAGCTCGCTTCTGCTTCTTCGGCCCGGCCCTGGCGCGCGTACACCGTTCCCAAGCATGTGAGCGCGCCGGCGCGCAGCCGGAGCGAGCGCCCTTGAGACCTTGGCTGACCTCCTCAATGAGCTTCTCGGCGAACTCCAGTCTTTTCACGTCTCTATACGAGATTCCTAGGTCGAGTTTCAGGATGAGAGCGTCAATGGAGTCCTGTCTTGCTGCCTCTCCCAGCCCCTGCAGCGCGAGGGTGTACGCCTTCTCCGCTTCCGGGAAGGCGCGGCGAGCAGAGCAGAGAGCCGCGAGCTGCGTGAAGGCCGTGATCGTCGTCTTATAGAAGGCCATGATCTCGCGGAAGCCATGGGCAGCCCCATGGTACGTGCGTATTGTGTGGGAGAGCTTTCCGCGATCCTGGTGCACGCCGCCGAGGTTGAAGGCCCTCACGTCCCTCTCTCCGCTTTGTCTTTGGAAGCCGACCATGGCGCGAACTAGGATGGCCGCAGCCTGCTTCATCTTCTGGCGCTTCGCGTAGACGGCGCCTAGCGTGTTGAGGATGCAGAGCACCGGCACCGAATCGGGCCCGCGATCCTAGTCCACCTCGTCGACAAGTGTCCTGTACAGCGCCTCGGCCTGCTCGTAGCGCTTCTCGTCGCACAGCATCTGCCCGTGCTCATGCATTGCCGTGACTGTATTCCAGTTCCCGTGCTCGAATATGCGGCGAAACTTACCGACGACGGTGGAATGGAGCTCCTCGATCGCTGCATCGTTGCGCTGCTCCCGGTAGATGGCCAGCTGGTCATGCACGAGCCGCAAGAAGAGGCTGTGGTTCGACGCGTATGCAGCTCGCCCGCGCTGCTTGCCGACTGCTTTCCAGGAGAGAAACGTACCTGGAGTAGATTGTATAGCGCGAGGCGCATTGCCAGTGCTGCCGGTGTGTATATCAGCACGGCGGGGCGACATTCTGGATGCGAGGCCTGCACGAGCGACTTGGGAGTCTTGACCGGTGGAACCGAGCTTTCGCTTCAATTTCTAGTGCTCGTCTATTGGATCGACGAAGCATTTTCTAGCGACAGGTCAGTCGAGGCGCGACGGCGGCATAGTCGACAGCAGCCATTTCCGACCACGCAGACGTTTGCTGGATTATTCTAGCCGCTCATGTCTACAAGCTGCAAGTTTGGCTTCTCGCCCTGTCTGCACTACCTCTACAATATCGGCGACTTGGATGAGCGGGTTTTGGCAAAAGAATCGTTGGCTGGCTGACACAAGTGTTCTACGTACAGCTCAAACTATGTATCCTTGGCCGCTCCTGGAGGCGACCTCAACATACTCCCGCACAAGAAATGTCGACTGCGCCGTGACCAACGCTAGGGTGATGGGAAGTCGGCACGTTGGGCACGCCACCTTCTGCCTGTGCCTTTCTGCTTTCCACCTGCCCCAGCAAACGCTGCAAAGGACGTGACCTGCATCGTCAGCGGCCTGGAACCGGTTGCGCATTCAGGGCTGCCTACCGCATGGCGTATACAGAAGATTGTCCGAACTGTCGCACACAGGGCAGTGTTTCCAGTCATACTGCTTCACGAACATGTTCTGGCGCAGTCAGACTCGGGCGCGTTGCTTCCCGGCAAAGGAGTCCTGGCTCACCGGTCTGTCCAGGAAATTCTGGATGTCCGCGCAGTCGATGTCGTCGGCCTCGCCCGCCAAGGCGCAGACGAGGCACACGCGCCAGTTGTGAACTCGGAGCAACGACACGATGTCGGCGCATTCGTTGCAAAGGAGCTGTCTCTGTCAGAATCTCGGCCTGCTTGGTCTTTCGTACTTACATGTCCATGGATGCGGTGTTTCGGCCCGTCGTCAAGAAGCGCTCGGCAGTTGAAGCAGAGCTGTTCGATCCCGGTCAGGTCCACGACTGTCTTGAAGTAGTCCATCTGCGATGCTGTCGCCGCGTCGTGCATAGCACAGATCCCTCGCCGCAGTAGCAGCAGAGGGTCGGTCGACTAAAATGCTTTTCCGGCCGTGGCCTCGTCGGGCGACGAGCCGGAATCTGGCGCCCAAGGCAGCGATGCGAATTGCATCCGCTCTGGCCACGGTCTATATTGTCCGTTGTTTCGCGTTGCTGGGTCTGGCCGTGTTTCACCGCACCCAGTCGCCAAGGTTCGCCCGACAGACAGCGCCGGGTTGTACGTACAGGATCCGCTGAATGGCCGAAGCATTTCGAGCCATCCTCGCCACCGGCTGCGCTGTATGTGCAGTGCACCACTTAGAGCGGAGGGCTCTCCCGCGGGCCCGCGGGCGAGCGGGAGGGCAGCGACAAACGGCTCGGCACGAGAATTATTTATAGCACGGCTACCGCGCGCGGCGCCAGAGCGGCGCCCCAGGATGGCCACACGGAAAGGAACAGATCAACATGACTACACATCTACTAATTAGCCTCGCGAAGCAGTTGCCGTGCGTCATCGTCATCGTGACGACCTTCGTCATCGTAATGAGCAATAATGCTGACAAGGAAGGCTTCTTCTACTGGACGGCACGGGCATCGCATGACACGAGACGAGGCTTGGGAGATCTCCTCCAGTCGGCGGGGTCGGATGTGGCCAAGCCGCTGTTCACATCGGTGCGCATAGGCACATCTCACATTTGCGGCAGCATGGCCGGCCGTGACGAGATGTGTATCGCATTCAGCGTCTTTGTCTGCATCGCCGGCGCCATCATTTTTTTCTTGCTGCTCTCGCTAGCGCTTTGCGTTGCTGTGGCGGTCATGGCCAGTCCACCCCGCTTTGTGAGCGGGGTCGGCGCCTTTTGCCGGAGGATCGGACTCTCGTTTGTTGTGGTGGGTTTCGCGTTCGCGATGGGCACGCATGAAATCGGCCGACAGCTGCAACAAGCCCTCGGTGGCCAGTTGAAGACTGGGGTTGCATGGGTTGGGGTAGTCGTCACTTTCGGCTTTTCTATCCTTGGACTGGCCGTGGACGCGTATTTCTCGTACCGCGATCGTAGCTTGCTTCCCCCGCAAGAAGAGAAGCCCATTCTGCGGATGAGGGCCACGTAGCTGGTGTCCCGAGCATGCGGGACGGCGGCTGCTACGCATCGTAGGCTCACCAGAACTGGAAGTGGTCGGGTAGCGGGTCACAAGATTAGCACTGTGAGACGAAGGGTCGTGGTGGCCAAAATAGACCGTCAACACGCGATAGAATAGCTATCTTTAGGTTTTCGACATCCGTCTTGGTGCATGATTGGTGACTGCGATGTCAAGTGTCACCCCAGTTCAGGTTCCGTGTCCCCTAATATCGCTGTACGGGTGGGGCTGGCGCGGGGAGCCTGTCTTAGCATAATTAGGCCATTGACCAAAATTGGCTGTAATCAGTTCGTGGACGCCAAACTTGGACTACCCCGTAGAGAACAAGTGTAGAAAGGGTGACAGTCGAAACCGGCGCAATGCGACTGGTGGGCATCCTGTGAAGTGGGCGACGGCGCCGAGTGAGGCTCTTTTTTGCGTGTTGCGCGGGTTTTCGCCGGGTAGGTGGCTTGCACGCTTCACAGCCTAGAACGGCTGTCACTGTTCTTCTTGCTCATTCCAATGCGCGACGTTCGTTTGCTTCTGTCTGGCCGGAATCTACTGCAATAGTGATATCTTCAATGCCATCCCAACATCCATCATGCATGTTGTCCAGGGTCAAGGAGGTGTATTTCGCCGCCTGTGCTAGCGGCGTCCTGTGGATAGCTGCAGGGTAGATTGGCTGGTGGAGTCGCCCCCAGGTCACCATACGCGTCGCAGGTTCAGACGAGGGGCCATATTCTACCTTGGCAGCTTTGAGCTGCGTGACTTCTGGCCACTGTCGTCAAAAAGGGCTTTTTGTCTGGATGCAGTTGGGGCTACGGGCGGTCTGATTTGTTCCTCTTGGAAGTGCACACCATTCCTGTATCTGCGCCAATTCGGGCCTCTTCTTTGGGCCGCTATTTAATAGCTGGGCCGTGTATCGCCGCCGATCGCCCATTCCCATTGGCCAAAAATTGTTCTCCTCCAGAGGGTCCACTACTCTCTTTCAAGATTAGCCTTGACGCTGAAAAGCCAAATATGGGCATACAAAATGAGTGCTTTCTACCATTTCGAAAAGCTTTATGTAAATACATCGCAAAGGCCGAAATGGGTGTCGCGGGTGCATTTAGTGAGTTTTAAGAATAAGGTGATAAAGGCAAAACGCTATTTTCCGCCGCTGTAACTGCTGAGTACCTTACGGGTACTTCCACTGTAGCATTATTAACCGACACAAACGACGTCACTGGAAGCTGCACCGCTCTGCTCGTTTTTGTGTCTTTTCATCCATCACGCCAGAAACAGCCTTCCTCAACCGCCCCAATCACAGCGCCGTCATTAAATGCGGCAGACCATAGTTAGGTCAAGGCTGTGCTATGTACCAACCCAAACCGTTATGGGTGTCGCGGGCTTCTAACATAATAATTTTAGTGGGGTGTATTTTTGCTTCTGCCGAGAGAGCCAGAAATAGCGGTTCTGATTTACCCCGCCAAGTAACTAAATTTAACTAAAAGCACTAGCGACACCCACAACGGTTTTTACGGTATAAGCAGGTTTCCAGACGTGACGTACTATGCCCAGTGTCCGATGCAGCCCCAAACTGCAATGCACAGACGACCTTAGCGTGAACAATCTGAGCCCGAAATGTTGCGCCGTAGAGTCTGCGCCAGGCGATGTAGCAGACCACGACCCGACATGAACAAATTCTCATATGAGGAACCGACAGAGCATCTTGTTTGCTTATTGAATAGATGATAGAAATGTTTGGAGAACTTCGACGTCAAAGGTTCGTCTGGCGCAGCCGGCGGAGCCCCAAAGGATTGGCGTTTACTACGCCGTGCGCATCATACGAACCGACGGCCTGGTGAGCGTCCTTTACTTTTGTTACCAAGTGTATCGTCTCATCGTCCACCAGTGCGGCGAGATTCACTGTTGCGGAATCACTCATTGGCCACAACTGCATAAATTCTGGCGCGACGAGGAAGCATCCGGCTTTGTTCCATTATGATTACAAAACTTCCGGGCGAACATGGCTCAAAAGCCTCTCTCCAGAATGCTCGAGGGCAGTGTGCCCAATGGCGCAACTTGTTGTGGGAGAATGATGGCAACTCGTGAATTGATTTATACTCTAGCATCATCGTCCAAGGACACACTGGCAGCTTAGTCCATCTATTCGTGACGAGTCTGTTATCTGCACCCAATCAAGAATGACAGTGCACCTGTAGACTGAATAATACAGTATCAAATTAGGAAAAATATAGTAAGCTCGACTCTAGCATTTCAAAGTCGAGACCGAATGTACACGCATGCTAAGGAGTATCATTATAATATTTACAGCTGAAAAGCGGCTAACGTGCTGGCTGTCGAGCTATTGTCCAACCTGCCCAACTGTACAGCAACCGTATAACTCACGCCCAGTTCTCCACGGCGCGCGTCAGCAGATCCGTGACCCACGGCGTGAACGTCTCTTCAACCCAGCGCCCCAGCGCCGCGATAGATGCCTGCAGCTGGTAAATGCCCAAAATGTTGTTTGTGTTGCCGATGCGGCAGTCATCATCAAGCACGCGCTAAGAGTAGATTAGTCAGTTTGCACACTCCACACATGACAAGTCGGGTGTGGAAAGAGGGAGCGAAGAGCGAAGCGTAGTCGCACATTCTACGGCCACGCTCGAGCGGAGCGAAGTGAAGGAAAAACTTACAATATGCGTACCGTCGTCCACTACATAGAGCACCGACCACACGCCGCCGATAACCTGAATCACCGGCAGCGTCAACAGCCTCTCCTCGATTCCGGCCTTCGACGCCACGGTGCGTATGCGCTCGTGCCAGGCCGCGACCCAGATACCCAGCTGCACATTGGCGCTGTCCTGTGTGGCTGACGTGGTTTTAGTCTCGATGAAGACGGGCGCAGGCTGCGCGCGCAGCGGCTCATAGCGCGTCTGGTTGATCGACTGCCTCTCCCAAGGCTCGCTTCCGAGGAAGCGGTCAATCAGCGCCTGCAGGGCGTCCGAGGGGCGGAGTACCAGTGCGTAGTCGACCATCTTATGGACCGACGTTGTCATGGCAGCGCCACGGCGTATTGGCGTGGCAAGTCCGCTGCGCCCCGATACGCTGCTGCCAGCGGCGCTGGTTTCTGATGACGGCAGCGGAACCTGCTCGCCCGAGGCCAGCAGCGGGCGAAAGGCGGGCATGATTTGCGCCGAAGTAATGGGCTCGACCTCGAGATGAGGCATGTGCAGGGTGGCGTGCTCGAGGAGGGGCGTGTGGACGAGGTTGTTCCAACCGGCTTCGGACCGGTGCTTGTTGGCCGAGGCAATCGACTTGTCGACGATGCGGCGAAGCTGCTCGTGGTTGTGCAGGGCCGCGGCGTATTCGGCGGCGGCGGCGCTCGCCGGTTGTGTCTCGTCGGACCATGTGTGTCGCCGGATCCGCGGGTCGTTTTGAAAGTCCGGGTGCGACCGCAGAACCGCCGGCAGCAGCGCCTCTCCAGCCTCGACAGCGGACAGCGCCTCGAGAAGTGGTCGGGCGTCATCGGGCATGGCGGCCCCGAGCGTCTGCTTCTTGATAAACTGGATGGGTACAGCGAGGCCGAGCAAGCTCTCTGTCTTCAGGAAGCGCTTGGTGGGTGAGGTGCTTCGGGCGCGTGGAGCCGCATCCGAGTGCGACGTCTCGCTCGAGGGCCGCGCAGAAAAGGCTGGCCTGCTGGCGAGCGCGGCTGGGAATGAAGACGCCGACCTCGTGGAGCTCCCCGCGGCAGCGCTCATCTGTGGTGGGCGCACGGGCGTCTTATCGAGGTCAAAGAAGGCGATTTCGTCGTCGGCGTGGTAGCCCGTTCGTGCGCATTTCGAGGGACTCGGCGTGTCGGGTTGTGCATCTGCCATGGCGACGTCGTTGATCCAAGCCTCGACGACGAAGCTGCCCATCTCAGATGGCGGGGTGGGGTCCTTCTTTGTCAGCAATTTCGTCCGTCAAGATTGCCGTGCACGGCTGAGACAGATATTGAAAATGGGCGTCCCAGATCAAAGGCTCATGACTGCAGGTTTTTGAATGCAGATTGTGGTGTTTGTCCTGATGCTCTCTCTTACGGTTGCTGGTGGCAACGTCGGTCTTTATGTGGGTCAGGTACATACAGCTAACCCAGCTAACAAGCACTGTGGCTAATTTGAGTTCATAGACTAAACCAAATACAGCACAAATAACCATTAGGCAAGAGCTATGTATAGATAGAATCTAGGAATATAAGTCTACATATAGCCGAAAGAAATTGCCTGTAAAAGACACTCAAGGCCCTTCTAGGCAAAAATAGTGATCTCTTATCGGCCGATCGCCAGAGCCAAGGGGAGGTCACATGATGGGCCGTTCGTCGTCCGCTCGGCAAGCTGGCAGCACTCATGTTCCCTAAGATCCCTTGCCCCTTTCCAGCCACCCAAAGCAACCTGCCATGATGACGCGCCGTCTGCTTTCCGGTCCCATCACCATCACCGATGCCAAAGCTCGGGCGGCAACGTCCTTCACGCTCTGCAATATCCGCCACAAAGGAACGCCTTTTACGGGCTCATAGAGGGCCATCGGGGTCCTTGGCTGAGGTTGACGCACGCCACCTCGGCACCAAATCAACTTGATGATAAGCTGAACTGCGCGGCCCGCAACATGTGCATGGCTGCAAGAACTGCCACTCTGGTCTCATACCAGGGCTTTGCGGATTTGGCCTATCTACGAAACCAAGGTACGTGTCTCGGCTTGTACCTGGCCACCCACCGCTGGCTATCCCGTGTGGTTCACAAATCTTGACCTCCTTCCCGGGTGGTCGCGCCGCTTACGACGTGTTCGACCATTCCTGTTCGCTGCTTTCGCCTCCGACAACCCCCATACGTCTATCACTCCTCGAGCCGATTCGCTACCTTTGATATTGGGCACCTCATCATCGAAACGATTACGGTGAACCGTGGGGAGATGCTTTCGAAATCTTGGGACGACAATCGCGGAATCATTCACCTCCGGAAAAATGGATTACGCGACCCAGCTGATATTGCTCTCGCCGTATGCCATCGGCCTGCCACGTATCGGCCCATCACGACAGGGCTGCATGGGCCCTGTGTGTGCAGTCCATCCTGCACGAGAACGAAGGATTAGCCCTTGACATTTCCCGCCGTACGACCTTTTCCAACGCCAATGCTTTCTTGTCGAGTCGCTTTGATGATCAGCTTCGTGGTTAGCCAAGGTCGATGACGAGCCCTGATGATGCACTCAGCTAGATGTCAGGTCTAGTTGCAAAGGCCACATTCCCGCCGCTATCCCGACATGACCTTTTCGGCGGCCCATTCGTGCTTGCTTTGGCTGGTCTTCAAAGCATCATTTTGCCAATCAAGACCGGAGAATTACCTGCGCCATCGACCTCGAGTTAGCTTGCTCATTGTCAGTAGATTTGCTCGAGACACCGTCGTGCAGGCTTGACGCTGATCTGGCACACGAGATGGCGCCCAACGATTCTGCACCAAACATGCAGAACTCTTGGAGCACCTGCGACACGAGAGGCAGGCTGATTCCATGATGCACTCTCCTTTCCAGAGGTTTCGTGTGCCGCCCCTGCACCTCGCTCGACTGAGGCTGGGGCTGAGCTGAGCCAGCGCGCTGCGTTTCATGGCCGTCGGCCATTCTTGATCCCGAAGCCGTAAGCACTGCATTGTAGAAGAAGCCATTTCGCAGTGAATGATTCGTAAAATTGTTACCCATGCCACGCCAGAATCCACTCAGTCGCGGACTGTACTTGAGCGGCGAGCTGGGCCTGTGCTATAAATACGTTCCGCGATGAGAAATTTAAGGCAACGCCAAGAAAATACTCTACATCACATCACTTCAATTTTCGAGGAGTATCTTGTATTGCATAATTTTCTTCTGTGTCGCCGCCGTTCATGTCAGTCGCTTCGTGGATCTACCGGCAGGGCCGTCCAAGAGCCCACGCGTGCGGTGCAGGGGAGTCGCTTGAGAGCCACGCCTATACTTTGAATTCTTGTTCACCAGCTTTATCCGACTCAATGGACGCTTCGCGAACGAGAAGTGTCGAGAAACCCGACGCAGCTTAGGCCGGCC
>NW_007930940.1:0-1525 GCF_000280675.1 Beauveria bassiana ARSEF 2860
TTATAATAAAGAAAATAAAACTTTAAACTAATAACAGCTTATAAAGTTATAGCTTAGCTTAGATATATAATAACTTGAACATTATTTTTTATTTTAATATAAAAGATATTAAAATAAAAAAGTTAAACTATTATTATAAAACCTATATAAAAATATATTATAAATATTTAATAAAGACTTAAGAAAGAATTAATATATATCAAGTTAATAAGTAAATTAAATATAATAAAGAAAATAAAAATATAAAAAAACTAAAAGTTAAAGAAAAGTAAATAAGTTATAATTTTCTTAGTTAATAAACTTTTTTAATTTTAATATAAAGCTAAAGTAGTTTTTAATACTCTTTTTTCTTTTATTATATTAACTTAATTTTTATTTAATTATATATAAATAAAATAAAACTTAATATATTTCTTCATAAATAATAAGTCTTTAATTTTAATTTAAAAATATATTAATATAAAAATAAATTAAAAAATATTTATTATATACTACTTTAATAAAAGCTAACTTAATATTAATATATTCTTAAAATATTTTTATTATAAAATAAATATAAAATTCTTTTAATTTTAAATTATTTAATATAAAATAGAAAAATAAAAAATAAGTTTATAATAAAAAAGATTAATATATATAAAAATTAATATATAATTAAAATTAAAATAAAATAATTATAATATAAATATAAATATAAATATAAAAATAAAAATATAATTAATATTAAGTTTTATAAATATAATATTAACTTAAAGTTATTATAAAATAATTTTAAATTTAATTTAACTTTTATTAATATAGAAAATAAAACTTAAAATATATATAATAATAACTTAAAGTTACTCTTAGCTTAGGCTTTTAGTAACTATAGGCCTTCTTTAATCTTTTTCTTTTTTACCCTTCTTTTTTTTATTATTCCCCTCCCCCCCTTTTTTTTCCTCTCCCCCTCCCCCCTTCTTCTCCCTCTTATCTCCCCCTCTTAGGACTAGGCCTAGCCCTTTAGTAATTATAATTAAGTATTAAAATAAAAAAAAGACTATTACTAGTTTATTTAATATAATAATGAATAAGGCTTAGTTTAATAAAGATAGACTTATAACTTATTTTATAATAAAAGTAATAATAATAATAATAAAAGCTAAAATAATAATAATAATAATAATTATTATTATTATTATTATTATTGTTAAAATTATAATAATATTATTAGTAAACTAGATTTAGTTAATATAATTTTTAGTTATAATATTATTAATATTAAAATAAACTTAGATTATAGCTTTTAATAGATACTTAAACTTAATATTTATTAAGACTTTATTTAAAATATATTTAATATTAATTAAGTACTAAACTTAAAAGATAATAGTAATTAAAATAATAATAAATATTAATTATTTAATTAATATTAGTCTTAATTAAAAATAAAGTTAGATTTATATTAAAGTAATATTATTTAAGTTATATATACTTAATATAGGTATAACTTTTATTTATTTTTATTAATATAAACTAAATATAAATT
>NW_007930940.1:1625-4024 GCF_000280675.1 Beauveria bassiana ARSEF 2860
AGGTAAAGGCTATAAAGAATCTCTTAAAATAAACCTTAAGTAAGTTTAGTATATAATATAATTTAGAAATATAAATTAGTAAATAGTTTAAAAGTGAAAAGGAAATAAACTAATGTTTATTATTTTTAATATTTTTAGTTTTTTTAATATTTTTATATAAAATCTAAAAAAGAATTAACTATAAGCCTAAGGTAGGTATAAGGTAAAGAGATATTATTTACTTAGTAATAATAATAAAAATAATAAGTTTTTTATATAATATTAATAATAAAAATAATATATTAAATATAACTTAAATAAGTAAAGTCTATATATAAGGCTAGTAGAGAAAAGAAGAGGAAGGTATATAGATAATTTAGTTAATAAAAGAAGAAAAAAGCTTATAAAAATAAAGAAATTTTACTTTATTTATTATATTAATAAACTAACTAGATTAATTAAATTAATTAAATTAATTAAATAAGTTAAATAAGTTAAGTAAATTAGTTAAATTAGTTAATAACTAATAAAAAATTTATAAATAAGTAATAATTATAATTATAAAAAGCTTTTATTTTATATTTATAATAATAAAAGAATTAGAATTTTATATATTATTTATAAATTATATAAGTAAAGAAAAACTTAATAAGTATATATATAATATATATAATAGAAATAATAATATACTATTTACTTTAATAGCTCTTTATAATAACCTTAAAATAGAATAGTTTTATATAAATAAAAAAATAAATTAAAACTAAATATAATTAATAATAATAATAATAATAATAATCTTCCTTAATAAATACCTAGAGAAAATACTATACTCTTACTAAATAATAATATAGACTTAATTTACCTTAGACTACCTAATACCTATTATAAAATAAAGAAGGAAGTTATAAGAGGTTTATATTTATTTTATAAATTAAGAAGAGAGGCCTTATAAGCCCTGACTAGGAACTAGGATAGACCTAGAGTAATATATAAAAGTATAGGTTTTCCTCTAAAGACTTAGTTTTTCTTATATTTATAATTAGTAAAAGTACTAGATAGATAAACTAGTTTAACTAGTATAAATAAATAAATAAATAAAGCCTACTATAAAAATATTAAATCTTACCTTATTAGAGAAAATAGTAACTTACTTAGGCTTTATAAAGCTTTTATATAACTTATTAAAAAGAAAGAATAGTAATATAAAGATAAGGTAGTTATTATAATCTATTATTAGGTTAAATTATTTAACTAGAAGTAACTTAGTAAGTTAACTATATTAATTAACTATATTATATTAAAACTTCTTATTAAGAAATATAATAAAGATATAGTTTTAATTATATATTAAAATAATTTTTACTAATAGTTATCTCTAATTAAGTTAATATATTACTTTATAGCTTAATATAAACTTTTTTATATATATTAACTAAAAGAATATATTTAATAAAAAACTATAATTAATATAAATCTTATATATACTTAATAATAACTCTAATAGCCTTTAATAAAAAATAAGCTTTTTTTATATATAAAATTTATGCTAATATAATAGTAAGATATTAAAGAACCCTTTTACTAAATATAAGATCTAGATATTATTTAGAACCTCTATAATAGGCCTTAGTTACTTTAAAATAGTTAGATAAAGGTATTTTTATTATAAATAATAAAAGAAATAATAATACCTTTAAAGCTATTATAATAAATACTAAAAATAGTTAATATATTATAATTAAAGTACTTTTTATAATAAAATATATAACTACTTTATTTAAGTATTTATTATATAGGAATATAAGTAAAACTAGTTAGTTAAAGGCTATTATAATTATAAAAAAACCCTTTTTCTAGTTAACTATATATATATCTTTTAAAGGTAATAAAAATATATTTTTTAAGTAAATTAGTAAGTATTAAAAGCCTTAATTAATTAAGAGCCTTAGGAGGTAGGTAGTAGTAGTAGTGCTAGTAAGAATTAGTATAGAAGAATTATTAATCTAGGTCTAATATATATAGAATTATTAAAAATAGTAAAAATATATTTTTTAAGTAAATTAGTAAATATAAAGAGCTTTAAGAGGTAGTAGTAATAGTAATAATAATAAGAGGGGTAGTTTTAGTAGTAAAGATACTTAGTTTAGCTAAATATATTATATTTTTAAAAAAAATACTTTTATTTATATATAACTTATATTAAAAAATAAGTACCTTTATAACCTTATTAGTAATATTATNTAAAAACTATTTAGCTATAAAAAGCTCTTATCTATATAATAAAAATAGGTTATCTAAATAGTACTACTTTATAAAATAATTTTAACTTTCTATTATAATATATAATAATATTATTAAGTTTAAGAAATTTATTAGTTAAATTATAATAACTTATTTTTTATTACTAAACTATATTA
>NW_007930940.1:4124-18769 GCF_000280675.1 Beauveria bassiana ARSEF 2860
CTTATTAACTATATTAATCTTTTATATTAATAATTTTCTTTTATATTAAAAGTTTTAATTAATAGTTAATATCTTTATATTTTATAGATATTTATCTTTAAAAAGATAATATCTTTTAACTAGTATTATATATAATTTAATAGTCTTATTTCTATAATATTTATTATTATAAACTTTTTATAGTTTTCTTTAAATATTATATTAATATAGTTATAATAATAAAGAAAGAGAAAAAAGTTAATATAAAATACTAGTAGTAACATTATATTAAGGTTAGTAGGAAAAGAAAATAGATTTTCTATCTTAGTTACTCTTTTTAGGTACTTTAGTTTATATAGGGTATTAAATTAAGGTACCTAAAAAGTACTGTGGCGGGGTACGTCACCTAAGGCTCGTCCGGCTAGCAAGACGCTCTCGAATAGCACTACTTATAATCATTGGTTCGCTTAATTTCGCATTACCGAGCATACCTACGCGGGAGGGGGGGTTTTCTAGACATGCCCTATGTGATGTTGTAAGATGCGCTGCCAGGCCTCAAAAAGTCCTAACAGGTAATAAGAAGCCTAACAGGCAACAAGAAGCCTGATAGGCAACAAGAAACCTGACAGGCAATAAGAAACCTAACAGGCAATTATCTAGCTAGCGAAATAGCTGTTATTTTTTTCTTCCCTTACTTTTTACCCCCCTCCTTCCTCACTTCTACACACACACACACACACACATAGCCTTTAACGCACACACAAATAGCCCTCTAACGAAGCTTCTATCTAGCCACGTAGGCATATAGATAAAGGCTAGGTAGAAGCTTCGTTAGAGGGCTGTTTATATGTGCGTTAAAGGCTATGTGTGTAATGTAGCTAACACTAGCAGCTAGCTAACGCTAACGCCAGCAGCTAGCTAACGCTAACGCTAGTAGCTAGCTAACACTAACGCTAGTAGCTAACGCTATTACTATTAAAGGCAGCTGAAAGAAGCCTCTAACACACACATAGCCTGCCTATCTATCTATATATATGCTGGAGGCTTCTTTTAGCTACCTTAATTATGGCGATGGCGATGGCGTTAGCTGGTTGCTAGTGTTAGCGTTAGCGTTAGCGTTAGTGTTAGCTATATCGAAGGTACCTTAAGGGGAAGAGGAGGGGGAGGGGGGTGTAGATAGGAGAGTAAAAAAAAAAAGGAATAGTAAGAATCTACTCTAATAGGATTTTAATCCTAATATGATTTCCTTCTTAACATCTATTAGTCATCAACCTAGATTTTAAATTCATGTAGACAGAATGTTAGCTAGGCCAGGCTAGCAGCCACTACAAGGCCACACAGGGCATGTCCAGAAGCCCCCCCCTCCCGCGTAGGTAGTTCTATAACTAGTGCTATCTGCTCCTCCTTCCTGTACTAAGCAGCGTTGAAATTTCTTAAATGAATTTTGGCATATTATGTACTATGTGAGTGCTAGAAAGGTGAGAAAACGCCATCTGCCCGAATACCCGTTGCGGGACAAGGCCGCCTACTACTCACAGCCACCCCCACCCTAATCCTCATTCCAAACGTCTTTGCTTTCTTGTTCCACGGCACGCATTGCCACAGCAACTTTTTCCAACGTCGAGACTACGTCAATGACGCCCGCTTTGACGCGTTGGAAGTACTCATCATTTGCTTCGCGCCGTTTCCTGGCCAACAATATGTCTGCTTCTGTCTCTTCTTCCAACTTGGCTCCCAGTCGTTCCACATCAGCACCCTCGCTGAATGGCCGCGGCACACCAGCATTCGCATTGCTCTTATGAGGCTCGGCCTCGCTAGCAACTGGCTTAGTGGTGTCCGCAAGCGAAATTTTCGCGCTCCGGAGATCATCACCGACATCTGGGCTCACTTCTTGACGGGAGACAATCTCTGTCGAGCCATCTGCTTCGCTGCGGGCCCACGCCTGCGCCAGTGCAATTTGGGCTGCCCGTAGCTCTGCCAATTTGATATCATGTGAGCGACCAAACACATGAGTACCAGCAGAGGCAGACAGCTCGACTTCTTCAAGTGTTGCTTGCATCTCCGCCCAAAGGGCATCTGTCCGATCTGCCGTGCGGCCGCTATCCGCCGTCTTTGGCGCACGACCGGCCCTCTGCTGATCTGCATGCCATATCGAAGCGCTGCTATCATATGACGAGCGCTCTCGCCTGATACTGGCTGGTCCTGGGTTGGCGGAGCCAGGGGCTAGGATCTCAGGCAAAGTTACATGGGATGCTCCTGGAGATGGATGAAGAAACAAAGACGGAGGCGGATCTCTCTGCTTGCTCTTGGTTCTCGAAAGAGACATAGTGACATTGTGCGCGTGCAGCATTGAGTAAACACCTACCTGATAGCATAGTTATTCCCGGGGCCTAACTATGTAGTCAGCACTGCTTACCCAAGCAGCGAAAAGGTGGAGTACTAAAGACCGTGTCCCCTTCCTCACCTAATCTCGGGTGTGACGCGACTGTCACGTGATGTAGCCCACCAATCCTGAGTGCGTCCTAGGGCCGAAAACCCTACAATGGATTTCTGGCGGGACTTCGATCCAATTCTTCGTCAGCTTCGCAGGCAGTCACATCACCATTCGTTGCGCGATACCCATCTAATTCGGTACGTGCAATTCACCTCGAGCACCTCGCCAAACTCTTCGATATTTCGAATACGTCCGACTAACCTAACGAAGCAATCATGGCTGGAGGCAAACCCCGTGGTCTTAACGCCGCTAGAAAGCTGCGAACGAATCGCAAGGACCAGAAATGGGCCGACCTTCACTATAAAAAGCGTGCTCTAGGCACTGCTTTCAAGTCTTCTCCTTTTGGTGGTTCCTCTCACGCCAAGGGCATTGTTCTCGAGAAGGTTGGTGTTGAAGCCAAGCAGCCCAACTCCGCTATTCGAAAGTGCGTTCGCGTTCAGTTGATCAAGAATGGCAAGAAGGTCACAGCTTTCGGTACGTCTACAAAGCACAGCATAACCCCCGAGGCCTTCCTTTGCGACTATCATTCTAACGCACATATCTCGTAGTTCCCAACGATGGTTGCTTGAACTTCGTCGACGAAAATGACGAAGTGCTCCTGGCTGGTTTCGGTCGCAAGGGCAAGGCGAAGGGTGATATTCCCGGTGTTCGTTTCAAGGTCGTCAAGGTTTCCGGTGTCGGTCTGCTTGCCTTGTGGAAAGAGAAAAAGGAGAAGCCCCGTTCCTAAATCTGGAGCGCAGTGGAAGAAAAAATTGTCCTATTTCGGCATGAGGAGTCCTATCGGCGTGCTCACATTGGCATTTAAGGTTGGGAAATGTATCACGGGAGACTATTGGATTTAGACTCAAAGTCTTCAGAACATGAACTATGAATGTTTCATATACAACTGCCGTGCGATCCAGCCGTCGAGCTTCTGAGGTGGTTATTATTATACTGATATACACTGCTTATGATACAGTTAAACTTGCGTGGACTTGACTTTTGTTAGCGTCGAATTGCGCAGACGAATGAGGTAGTCAACAGCTAGACCTGTGCTGATGACACCGCCAGTTATCCAACAGCCATTAACAAACCACCACCAGCAATTCTGAACACTTTTCAGATTGACACGTTTGATCATGATACCCAGAGCAAGAGCTGCGCCGCCACAGCTACCGACGAAAAATGCAGGTCCAGCTCCTGAAACAGCTCCTGCAGTAGCGAGAAGCCCAATTTGAGCTGCAGCAAGCCCCGTCAGGACTTTTTTCGTATCGGCATCATGCTTTAGCGCAATACTCTTGATTCCAGCTTTAGCATCGTCCTTAATATCCATATGCGCATATATCATGTCGTAAAGAACGGTCCAGGCAATGTTGGACGTATACAGGCAGGCGGCGGCAGTCAAAGCGGCGCCATTTGATAACAAGTCGATACCAAGGGCGGGAAATCCCATTATGGCGCCCCACGAGAATGTCAATCCCAGTACAAATTGAGGATAATAAGTGACTCTCTTCGCTAAAGGATAGCTGGCGACAAACAGCAGGCTGGGAATGCCGTAGTAGAGGCACGGAATTGGGAATTGAACCAGTATCCCCAGTCCAGCCAGTAACTGAAAACCGGTGAATACCAGGCCGTTGAAGGGTGTTACTGCCTTCCGTGCAATTGGCCGTAATCGCGTTCGTGTAACATGCGGATCAAGATTTCGATCCCAAAGGTCATTAATTGTACAGCCGGCGCCGCGCATTATTAAAGCTCCAGAGAAGAAAAGGATCGACGTTCCAACGACGGATGTAATTGATGCCATGGGTTCCGCCATAGGCGCCGCCAGAAGAGTCGAGAAGATGCAAGGGAAAAATAGGTAATAAGTTCCTGTGGGCTTATCGATTCGTATTAGCTCTGCATAAGGAACCCATTTCGCAGGTAGCTTGGAAAGTATGCCGGTTTTTGGCGCTTGATATGCCGGCCGTTTTCGCTGAGCTGGACACGATGACTCGGTCACGGCCTGTAGGCGAGCATCACCCGAGTGAAACAAGACACTTTGACAAAGAATTGGTTGTGTCTGTGTCTTCCGAGTATCAAGGCAGCGCAGAGAAGAATTCGTCTTCACTATACGAGACGTACTTAGCCCCCGAGTGAGGTTGCCTTTCAGGCCTCGCTGTAGCAAGTGGAGGGTCATCTGAAGACGAATGTCAGAAACGACAGCCTGGCGGAAAGCTCAAGACGGAAACAGACCTCCAGATTCTGCGCAGCGGGCCAAGTATATGGATGTCGTCGCAATTGTGCACCCGCTTACGGCTATAAGTCAATGGTTGCGCGAAGTCCCGCTCTAGCTCTCGGTGTGGAATTTTATTTGGTAGTGCTGTGCCCTCGTGCCCAATCAGCCCCAGGTACTGTCACGTGAGAGCGCGACTGAGCGTTGCCCGCGCCCCCCCGGTTCTTATTGTTGTTCATTTCAATTGCGCCGTCTGCATTTTCATCATGACAAAAGTCAGGTTTTCAAACCAGTGCAAATCTCCGTGAAGTCCTTTTCTGCCGCGCCGACATTTCTCTTATCACTCAAAAACAAGATTATGGACCACAGAGTATATTCCTTGCGCGGACACGGCATTTGGTGATAGATCAGCTCCACTCTGTACGGACAAGATGCCAGCAGCGTCGCACCCTCAGGCGAAGTTTGATCCTATATCGCCGGATCTTGACCTGCATTCTTTGGTTGATGAGTTTCCCAACCTGAAATGGGCACAGCGAGTGTCAAGAAACCAGCTGCGCAATTTGGGGGCGCAGGAATTTGAGAAACTTGTTCTTATGCACGTCATCATTGGAGGCAAACCGCTTGTCATCGAAGGTTTCGATGCTGTTCTACCAAAGTGGCTTTTCAGCCCTGACTGGCTGGAGAAAAAATATGACAAAAAGGGTGCGATGCTAAGTGATGCTTTTTTCCTTGATAACCACCTGACTAATACCAAATCAGAAGAACGTGTTCGCGATATCGTGTCGCAAAGCGATGTCCCCATGACGACGGGTCATTATCTGCGGTCTCTGAAGCAGCTGACCAATCAATGGACTCCTACCAACTTTCGCGACGAGAGGCGACAGCGCCTCTACCTCAAAGATATCGACTGCCCACCAGAATGGCACGACGCTCTTCAGAAAATCCTTAACCCGGTTCTTTTTTATCTCAATAGCACTCTCACTCGCACTGGCGCAAAATCGCAAGTTCCAGATGAGTCATGGGAACCTGAAACAGACGCCGCCTCAGCAGGAGATCTCATGTCCAGCTTACCTCGAGAGATGCGCGCAGAAAATTTGATGTGCTATATTGGCCACGAAGGCACTTACACACCAGCGCACCGTGAGATGTGTGCTTCCCTGGGGCAGAACATCATGGTCGAGGCATCAGGTGACGAGCATGGCGAGAAATCGGGCAGCTCGATATGGTTTATGACGGAAAGCAAAGACAGAGCGGTCGTCCGCGAGTACTTTCTGTCTATGCTCGGTCATGACATTGAGATTGAGAAGCATTTCGCACAAGTCAATGCCTGGAAGAAGGCCCCGTTCGATGTCTATATTGTGGAACAGCGCGTCGGCGATCTCATTCTGATTCCTCCTCTGGCTGCTCATCAAGTATGGAACAGAGGCACAAGAACCATGAAGGTTGCATGGAATCGAACAACCGTCGAGACGCTTGAGCTGGCTTTGCAAGAAGCACTTCCTAAAGCACGGCTGGTATGTCGAGACGAGCAGTACAAAAACAAGGCCATAGTTTACTACACGCTGCAAATTTATTACCAGCGTCTGCGATTGCTCGAGGACCATACTGCAAAGACTCAGCTCGGGTTCATAGACCTGGGTCGAGATGCCATGCGAAACTTGGTCCGCGCTAGGCAATTGGCAGCAGACTTCAAGAAGCTCTTCATTCTCTTCACGCAGATACTTATCGATGAAGTGTTTGCATCCAAGGAGAAGGACGTCGAATTCGTCCCCTTTGATTCCTGTATCACATGCTCATATTGTCGCTCGAATATCTTCAATCGTTTCTTAACCTGTAGGCATTGTGTTCGCGCCCTCGTCAACGGCGATGAAGATACGTATGATGTTTGCATGGAGTGCTACGCTATGGGCCGGTCCTGCGTCTGTCTCTCGGGTCTGCAATGGTGTGAGCAGTGGTCTTGGAGTGAGCTCGTCAACAACCACGAGATTTGGCGCAAAATGGTCATTTCTAATGATGGCTTTATCGATGTCAATATTTCCCCGCAGCCACTCGAAGTTGCCAAGCAATTGAGTGGCAAGAGATCAGTCGCTCAAATTTGCCAAGAGGAATTGCGACGACGGCCCTGGAAGGATATCACCCGATCCGAGAAGGAACCGACTCCAATTGACACTGACGAAGGTGAGGACGGAGAGCAATCTAAAGCAAAGATGAAGCGAAGGAAGAAAAACAAAAAGGGCGATGTACGGCGCTGTCACGTGTGCTGTCGCAAAGAGTTTAGCTATCGCATGCAGATATGCTCGAATCCCGATTGTGTCGAAGGGTACTGCTTCGGTGTCCTTTATAGAGCATTCGACATGATGCCGCAGGAAGTCCTGCAGGACGAACACTGGATGTGTCCAAAGTGTCTAGGAATATGCAATTGCGGCCACTGTCGTCGCTCGGGAAACACCAAGCCATATACACCAAAAAATACCTCGCTGGGTCACGACACAAGGTCCGTGGCCGATGACCGAAGTGTTGAAGCTCTTGTTGATTTTCGATTACACAATTTGGCTTGGCTGAAGGCCGCAGGCGAAGAAAGTCGCGGCAGGGATACTAGGCGCATGCAGAAGCTGCGAGAACAAGCGGACACTGCTAAAGCGGAGGATTTGTCTAACGAACACCCCGAACACGACAACGCAAGCTTGGCCGGTAAAGATTCTGCTCAGGCATTATCCCAACACGATGAGCTTTCGGGGTTGCTAGATGGTGGTGGTGCTCGCCAACATGGAAACGAAATCGCGAGGTCCTCATTCACGCAACGCGACGACATTCGACATGGAGTTGAGTCATCATCGCTCTCGGCCCCTTGGCTCAACGGAGACCAAGCTGCAAATGGGCTGAATGGAGATTATTCGTCTTATCCTGATCCTCCGGTCTTCGCAGCCCAAAGGATTGGTATGGGTTACTACGAACAAGACGACACCCCAGATAAAATTCTTTTTGACCCATATCAAGCCCCAACCGCTGAAGATCTGAGAGAAGATGAATCAGACATACCGGAATTCGTCAAGAAATCAATCCGCAGCGCAAAGAGGAAGGCGAAGAAGGACAATGAAGATCCAGACTTCATAATAAAGAGCCATCACCGGAAAAGGCCACGGTCTCAACGAGACCCCGACTATCCCGACAGCATGGACCCTGCCTTGTTCAATGAAGCTCCTGCTACTTTTGGACAGGAAATAGCGCAAGAAGTTGAAGACTCAGATGCGGAAAAAAGTACCTCTGCGCACAAGGGCGATGCAGAGGTCAAAGTAAATGAGCCTCTTCTTAGGCATGCAAAGCCTAAGGCATCCTATGTTGAAGTGGAAGATGTAGATATTGAAGGGTTAAACGACAATGAGCAAGCCAACACGCCGCCAGCTCGCGAAGCAGCCAAGGCAACACCCGAGCCAGTAAAAGAGGGTGCCCCTAAGCCAGCAGTTGACGAAGTTCTTGACCTAGCAGTTGATGGTGAAGTTCTGGAGCCAAAGGAGTTGGAAGCCCAGGTGCACCTTTCACCTTTCAGTGGCGTTTCCGCAAAAGCAAAGCGGCGTGGGCGACCGCCAGCACATTTGAAGCGGCCCTCTGCGGCAAGCTGTGAAGTGCGTTCTACTCCGGAGGAGAACGCAGAAGAGACAACTCCCAGCAACGATGCACGGCGACGCGGCCCAGGTCGGCCCAGAAAGTCCGTATCCGACACGGGCGCTTCGAAACGACTGAGAAACCAAGATGACGAGCGGGCACTGAGAGGCAACAAGCCACGCAGGGGTCGACCTCCTACCTCTAAGGACTCCAAATTACAAAGTATGAAGCGGGCTGCCGCTGCAAGTCAACAGTTCATGTCTTTAAAGGAGCGTATGGCACTCCGTGGGAAGGCAGTCAAGATTGCAAAGCGAGGTCAAGGATCTTCACCCGCACTCAGCGCATCGCAGCCGGATTTCGTACCGAAAGCGACAGGCGTGACTGTGCAGCTGCCTAGCTTCACTCCAGTAAATAGGCCGTCAATCTCCAATCAGGCCTCGCAGCGTAAGGATGCAAATGTCAGCAGTGCTACTATGCGAAAGCGCGGAATCTCTGTCGATACGCCAGAAACAGGCGGGTCAGGAAGCGTCTCGGGCTCCAGTGATGATGATGATATTCCTGCAAGAATTAATGGCACACAACGTGTGCCTAGGTCGAATTTTGTGGCGATTAGAGGGCGCGGGCGGCCCAGAGGACGACCGAGCTTGCGCTCCGGTGGGCGAGGACGCGGCTGAGAGCAACAAGCAGAAACGGGGAACTCGAAACTTATAATTTGAATCACTATTTAATGATTCATTCTCACGGCGCCGCCACCCGGCTTCAGTGTATCGTCACTAGCTAGGTAAAATAAGCCCACGGTGATAACTTTACAGGAATGATGCCCATTTCATAGGCTTGTAGAAATCAGTTATGTCGGCGATAGTCTAGTTTTCATTTATCCCGCTACCATGATATTTTCTATTTCCCTGACGTACAGGTGGCTTGTAGTGGCGCACAAGTGTCAGCGAGCCGCATCAACTGTGCCGCCCACGTGCGACGATAAGTTAGGTAGTTGACCAGTCTGCACCAATGTCGCGCCAATCGCCCGCTAAGGGTCAACGTAACCAAAACACGTGGTATCGATTGAGGCTCGACGGACCCGAATTCTTGCATGTTTTTACGTTGGTGATTCGCATCACTTCTCATCAAGTAGCCCTGTGTCGTTGGGCGTACAGCAAGCACTACCTCGCATCGTGCGAGCATCGATACAGAATAGCCACTGTATCTCGACAAAACAGAACACATAAGAAAGCATCGTCTCCTCATGGCTCCATCACTCGGCTCTTCTGTCGCTGTAGCCTTGAGCTATTTTCTGGGCTGCGGCACGCCGCTTCACAGTGTATGGGCAGCAGAAGTCGATGCCAAATGGTATGCTCCTAGCAAGAATCAAGTCAACGATTTAGAGACAGTACCTACCGCAACTGGCGTGTATGGCTTCATATTCAACTCCTCCCAGACCCCAGACAATGATTACGGAGTTTACAATTGGTGCAATATGCCTCATGTTCGCCGCACAGAGTATGTGAGGCCAAGCGCAGAGTATGAGCTGAAATATGTCGAGCTGGTAAGCTGCTCTCAGGTCCATGTCTCCTTTGTTCGACATTTTGACTCTCTCAGATCCATCGCCACCATAAGCGTACGCCGTATTCATCTAATGCTTTCCCTGAGGAGTCATACCACTGGAATTGTGATGATTCCATGCTCCATTACTACGGACAGCCCGTCTCTGGCCTGAATGCCGACAGGATTTACCAGCAGGGTTATATATCTTCCGTCAATCCTTTCGTACCGTCAGGATGGATTGGTACCTGCAAGTTCCCTCAAATCACCGCGGAAGGTCTTGTGGACTCATGGCAGCATGGAGCTGACTTGTACGCTGTTTATCACGATCTTCTTGGATTTCTACCACCCAGAGGCTCTTCCAGTCTTCCGCCATCTGTCAAATACCGCGTCACCAACAATCTCATTACTAGTCAGGTTGTTGGTATGGTGATCAATGCGATGTGGCACATTACTGAGCCTGTACCAATCCTAGTGCAGGCCCAGGGTATCGACAGCTTGGAGCCGCAGTATCAGTGCAAAGCTACGAGCGATTTGTTCAGCACTATCCAATCCAAGTCCAATCCAAAGTGGCGTCAGCACTTGGATCTCAGCGCAGATCTCTTTCGTACTCTCGACGGCATTTCTGGTGTTCCGCCCTCGGATGGCGACTTCCACAAGTCCTTTGACGCCTACTATGACAACTTGTCCGCTCGCCAGTGCCATGCAAAGCCCCTACCGTGCAAAATCCTGAATGGCCGCAATAACACAGACTGTGTGTCTCAGCAGCTCGCAGATGCAGTCTATCGTTGGGGCAATTGGGAGTACAGTCAGATATACCGTGACAACTACTCGTCTCTTGACGCAAGCTCTGGATCCTTTGGCGTATGGATCGCGGAACTGGCAGCGAACATTCGCGATGTGATCGCAGGTAAGAGTAGCACTATATATTACCATAATGTTGCCCATGATGGATCTGTGTCCCGTCTTTTGTCTGTTTTGCAGATCGATGAAATGGTCTGGCCTGGGATGGGATCCGAGGTTGTCTTCGAGATTTACCGGAAAAAGCAGCAATCGGCTCCCACGCCGATAGCGACCGCAGTCGCACCTCAATGCAATCACGATAATTGTTTGCGATACATGATACGCCAATCAGCGACCGCTTCATCCTACTGTTATCAGCTAGCGACCGCAGCCGTTTCATGGCCGTCACAATGTGGCGGCAGTGAGTCTCGTGTCGCATCAGCTTGTTCATGTCTGGATCGTCCCTCCTCAACTTTACCCTCCTCTCCTACTAGCACAGATGGACTTTCTGCAAATTACTACGTGCGCGTGCTTTTTGGAGGGCAGATCATGCGTTCATCTACACCTGCACTCGGATTCATGGATATGATCCCGATTGAACAGCTGCTATCATATTTTGAAGGCTTGATCGGTCGAAATGCCAGCAAGATCAAGGCCAAATGCAGCGGCAACTAGGACGTGCCCTTGTATAAAGAGCTGCTACATTACCGCGCAGCAGAAGATTACGATATTTAGCTATCTTCTGTAATCCAATCAACTTATCAAATCAATCAGGTATCTTGAGCTTCTCAGCTAATTCTTGCCAGCGATTGAACCGCTGGGGGTCCAGCCTCTTTATGCTCGCCACCCAGCCTACAAGCTCCTTCGATTGCTCCACACCCAATGGCTCATTACGAAGTTTGTAAGTAAGCAGCGTGTACTCGAGTAGCATTTCGAAGATCCACTTGACATCATGATAGTCCTCCAGGAGGTCTTTAATAAAGTCAACTTGGCGACTTATCAGTTTGACTCGATCATCGACGACCATCTCAGGTACGATGGCCAGATTTGCAGGTTGCTCAGCGACATTGAAGATGAGATACTGGTGGTAGTACCACAATGATTGATCTTCTGGGCCGACATTCAAACCACGATCTATCATGGAAAACTCTAAGGATCAAATTAGCATGCGGCTCTGGAGCTGATACGGTATACAGTTCACTTGTCACTTGCCTTCATCAAGGAATGCTCTACGCAGCGAATCATTTGCATTGCGCTCCACAAGAAGCCTCGGTATCAACTGGGCACGGTTGTGCCATGCTGAGAAATTCGACAAGTTGAGATTTACCATTTTTGTCGTGTAAGCGAATTCCGATTCGACCATACTCTGGCCGTCAAGCTCGCTGGACTCCAAATGAGATACAACGTAACGCCGATACGCCCAGGCATGGTAGTTACGCTGGTCCCGACTCAGCATCTTGCTGACCAGCCCAAGTTCCCCTTGCCAAATCGATTTGACTGACTCAACGGGTAGCAAAAGCGTAGCCTGTTCCAATGTCCACATTCTATAGTTCCATATCCAGTAGCACTTTGGAAGGGCGATCAATAGCGGCAGAGTAAATATTAGCTCGTCTCCAATGATTTTGGAGGATTGATTAGTTCCTTCTTCAGTCCCGCGTTCCTTATTGCGGCCTGGAGCGGTAGTATGTTGGCTTGCGGTAGGTCGGTGTTGTTTCGGTTCAGCTCCGCTAGAGTCAGTAGGTCGTAGAGACCGCGACGAGCATATGGGCTCTTTGCTGTTTTTAGGATACTCCGAAGCTCCTGGTTGTGGCGACTTCCGACTCTGCTTCATCAATAGCCCAGACATGAGGCAACGTCGCCTCGTGTTCCACACAGTATAATATTCGGGGTTAATGCGCAGAAGCTTCGTGGTCAGTTCCAAGGTCGCTAAATCAAACTGTGATTTCGAAGTCTGATGAGACATACTTGTCAGTCAACTTCTCATTCTCGTGATGCAGGCAGACGCGAGGCAAATGGTCAGTATCACCTGAGCGCGTAACTGGCTGTCGAGAGCTCTGTATTTTTCGATATTCTCACAGTCTTTCTTCAGCTGGTCGGGACTTCGGTCGCGCTCGGTTCTAGGTACGCCATGCTGTGTGTTGAATGTAAGCAGAAGGTCCACCAAAAAAAATTCAGCATGTGTATAACGCATACACTCGACATGTTTCGCGTATTAATTTGCGGTTGCAGCAGTCTCAAGTGCAAGAACCGGTAGCTTGTCGAGGAAGGCTCCTTGGGGTTCAACCTCATCAGTGATCACCTTAGTAACTAGGTAGGTGGCTGGTGGGGTACCTACAGTGGGGTTCCAAAAGTCTGTCACCATGGCGAATTTACACCTAAGCCTATCTATTTAAAGTTTATATATTATTAGTTCTAGTTAATACAGAGTCTTCTAAAAAGAGTATAATATAGATAATCACTTAATACTTATTAAAATAAACCTTTATCTATTTTTATTATAAAATAAGGCTAATATTAAATATTAAATATTAAAAATAAAAATATTTATTTATCTTTATTATAAAATAAGGCAAGTATTTAATATTAAAAAATGAAAAAATCAAAAGATCTTTTTTATAAAGGGCTTATAGTAGATTATAGTAGAAGGATATTCTTAAAAATCGTAATTATTTAGAAAATTTAGATAAATTATTTTTTATTTTGAAATATAAATATTTAAGTATTTAACTATATAATATCTTTTAGTTAAATCTTATAATTATTACTAGAAGAAATATAAAGGTATATTAGAGGTATATTTAGGTATAAATTATATCGTGGTAATAGACTTTTAGAACCCTACTGTAGGTACTTATATAGGAGGGCGGCGTTTTCATATATTTTCAAGACATGTAAGCATAGATAGGGGCTATCAGATAGGATACTAGAAATATCTAATATAATAAGGAATACTTCTAATATACTATATAATAGGCCTTATCTATACCTATATACCTTAGAAATATTTCATCTACGAAAAGCTATCAGAGGTTATATCAGAATACCCCTCTCCCGCGTAGGTAGTAGATATGTACATTGCAGTTTTAGCACGTACTAATTAGCCTACATGTACAGTGGGTGTAGGTACGTTGGTAGGGCTGGATAGCACTATGCTTCACAGTCGGCGTGCGAGGAGCAGCTCGCTTCTCTTCTTCATCATAGATCCTCTTAAGAGTGTAAAGGCGGTATTTAATGCAGACAATGTACGGATTAGGTGTGGCTACATCAGTGTGCTAGCACTTCGTACGGTGCACCATTAGGACCGATTTTTGCAAAGTTACTTTTTCGTGCTAATAAGTCCCAAGTCACCAGATTTATAAGGAGTATAGGCGACTCGTAAGAGGGCTCTTTTTATCTATATAAGATGCTTTTTCATACCCCTATTAGAAAAGGTACTTTATTAACTAGGGTTAAATTATAGCTAATTAGAGGGTTAAGTAGAGTAGTTAAAGTTATATATTTTTATAAAGAAATATAGAAAATTATAAAAAAAACTAGATTATATTACTAGTTATTATAAGTTATCTATTATTAAGAAACTTAATATTAAAGTATAAAATACTTAACTCTATAATTTATACTATATTATACTAAAATATAATATCTTTAAGTACTTATACCTTAACTAGTATAGTTATTATCAAAGTAATTTCTAAATAAATAAATAAAGAATTAATTAAACTTTATTTTTATATATTATATAATTATTAGAAAGTATAATTATAAAGATATTAATATTTAAAAATAATATATGTTAATACTTTATAATATATTATAATAATACTTATAATAATATTATAAAATAAAGATTAAGTATTATAAAATATTAAAATATAGTACTTTTTAATATTTATTTCTTATAAAGTTATTATATTTAAAAGACTTTAGTTATAAAATAATCTTTAAGGTTATTAATAATTATAAAATTATTACTATCTCTTTTTTACTAGTTTATTAATAACTTATCTTTATATATTTACTCCTTTATATATAACCCCTTTATATTCTAGTTTATCC
>NW_007930940.1:18869-20957 GCF_000280675.1 Beauveria bassiana ARSEF 2860
CCTATATTATACCTAAACTAGTAATAAAATTAAAAAGAACCCCTATTTAATATTAAATTATATCTAAATTTACCCCTAAATAATAATAGCCTAGAGTTATAATAGTAAAAGTAAATATAATAATAAAAATACTACTAAGGATATATTTAAATATATCTCTTTAATAAAGATATATTATAATAAACTTAAGTTAAATATAACCTAATAGTAATTATAAACTAAAAGAGAATTAATAAATAAACTTCTTTTTTTAATTAAAAATAAATATAAAAATAAGATAAAGAAAATCTAATAGAAGTACTTCTAAACCTAGGCCTAGGTAAAAGCTTAAATAACTTTAATAAGTATATTAATAATATAAAAATTAATTTAGATTATTATATAAGAAAATTATTATATAAATACGTAAATAAAGCTAAGTAAAATCTTAAGCCCTTTTTACTTAAGTAAGATCTTATATTAAGGTAGTTATAGCCTAAGGCCTAAAGGCCTTTAGAACAGTCCTAGTACCTACTTATTATAAGAGAGAATTAGTTATTAAGGTAAAAGATTACTTATAAAAAATTAAAAATTAAATATTATAAAAAACTATAATTATAATAAATAAAGTTATTTCAATTAGTATTATAATAATTATATATAACTTTTTATTTAAAAATATTATTTTATTTTTTTATTAAAAAGTAAAAGATTATATTAAAAATAAGTATTAAATTAAAACTATTTTTAAACTAAAAGTATTTTTTTCTTAAAGAATCTACTTTATAATAATTAAAGTTATATTATTTAATAAAATATTATAAAATATTAATAGTTTTATTATAATACTTTTTATTTTTAATAAAGTAAATATAATTATAATCAAAATAAAATATCTTTAAATTAAAATTAATATAAAAACCTTTTTAATTATTAATATTTATAATATTAATATAATAAACTAATTATATAAATAAAAAGCTTTTTTTAACTTATAAATATTTTAATATAAATCTTATATAAAGTTAGTTTAGCTTTTATACTATTTTTAATATTATTAATATAAATATATTAAATAATTTTATAAATAAAAAAAGATATAAAAGATATATATACTAACTTTATATTAAAACTAAGTTATATTTAGTAAAAAAAGATTATATAAAGAAATAATACTTAAATTATAAAAGTTATTACTTAGTATAGTTTTAAGTATATTTTATTATATAATAATACTAAGGCTAGGCCTAAGAAGCTTATCTTTATTACTTAACTAAATTTAAAGTATACTAATAATAACTTAAAAGACTATTAAAATCCTTAAGAATATTTTTTCTTTTAAAAAAAGTAAATAATAAATAATAACTAAAAAGATACCCTTTTAAGACTAGCCTTATTTTATCTTAAAGACTTTATATTACCTAATTAAATATATTTAATTTTAATAATATTAAAATTATAATACTTAAGCTATTAATACTTATAAAGATCTTATAATAAAACCCCTTTACTCTTAATCTTATCTTAACTTTTTCTTATATATTATTATTTAAAACTTAAAAAATACCCTCCTTTTTAATATTAAACCCCCCTAATAATAACTAACTTAACTATACCTTAAAATATTATTATATAAAACCTAGCTTTACTTAAATAAATAAATAAAGATTCTTTTAAAAAATATTTATAAAGATAATAATAATATTTAACTAGTTATTTATAAAGATAATACTTTAAATATTATTATAATCTAAGAAATATTCTTAAATAAACTACCTTTTACCCTTAATATAGTTTAATATTAATACTTATAAAGGGGTAAGAGGACTATAATTTATATATATAAAAAGGTTAATAAGTTTAAATAAGAAATAGTTATAAATTATAATATTTATTATATTTAATTTTAAAATAATCTCTTAATTATTACTAATATTTACTTAAAGCTAAGGTTAAACTTAAGGCTCTTCCTCTATAGCTTTCTTTTAACCTAAGGTATTTTATATATAATAGTAAAAGATTTTAATCTTTATTACCTATTTTAAGATCTTTATAAAAAGAAATTATTATAAATAAATAAAATAATTAAAATACTAGTTTAAATTAATA
>NW_007930941.1:0-8390 GCF_000280675.1 Beauveria bassiana ARSEF 2860
ACTTACTTATCTAGCTTATTTACTTATTTACTATATTAATAATGACTAAGATATAAGTTATAATTATATTATTTATAACTTAAGAAATATAAAAACTAGATTTATTATTAGAAGTAATATAAACTTTAGTAGTTATATTATTATTATAAACTAAGTTATTTTAATCTAAGACTAAGTTATTATTATTATAAATAACTACTTAGTTTTTAATTACCTTAATAGCTTTAATAATACTAGATAATATTTACTTAGATTAGTATTAAAGGTAATATAAAAGTAAGTTTACCTTATATTAAAGTAAATAATCTTATCTTTTTTATAATTTATATAAATTATATTAATAATACTTAATAAAAGTTTATAAAGCTAGGCTAGTAATAAATTAAATATATATCTTTAATATAAAGATAAACTAGCTTATTATTAATTATATTATTATTAATAAAATATCTAATATAAGAGATATTATAAATAATAAGTTTATAAATAATAAAAAGAAGTTAAATTAAATATAAAATATAACTAAAGTTTAAACTATTAGTATTAATAAAAATAAAAATAGTAATATTTTTAAACTAGTCTAGTTAATAATTAACTAAATATTAAAAAAAGAAAATATATATTATAATAATAAAAAATATTTACTTATTTACTTATTTTTTATAGTTATTAATAACTATAAATCAGGCTTAGTTTAATATTATTATATATATAATATAAAAGATAGAAAAATAATTTCTTTATAAATAATTAATAAAGAAAGTAAAAGTATAATAAAACTAGTAAAGAAAAAGGACTATAAAAAGAAAAAGGTAAAAAAAAATATAAAAGATAAGGAAATTATATATAATTAATAAAAGTTAAAAGAAAAAAAAAGCTAAAAAAAGCCTATTTTTTAACCTTTTTTAAATTAACTAAAACTAATATATATATATTAATATTAATATATAATAACTATTAAACTAAATAATATAAATTATAAAAAGATAATAAAATATAAACTATTTAGTAAATTTATAATAACTTTATATTAATATAAGCTAATAAATAAAATACTTATTATAATTAAAGATAAATATATATATTTTATTTATTATAAATAAATAAAAATATAAAATAAATTTAAATACCTAAGCTTAACTTAGATTTATATATTTTATATTATATATAATTTTTATAGATTTTTTTATAGTTTTTTCTTACATTTTTTTCACTTTTTTATAATTTAAACTTCTATTAAAACTAGATACTAACTATTAAAGACCTATACCTAACCTAAGGCTATTATATTAAAGATATAAAATAATATATATTAAAAGAAAGCTATTATAACTTTTATACCTAAGTAACTAGGCTAATATAAAGAAGGGTTTTTTATTAGACTTATATATATATAAGCTATAAGTTATATTATATTTAAATTAGAAGCTAAGGTTTTTCTTTAGTTACTTTAGTTTTTCTTTAGTTTATTATTATAAAGATATTAAATAGGCTACTTAGCTTAGTTAGTATATAATAATAATAATTAGTTTTATTATTTTATAAAAAAGTTTTATAAAAATAAAAAAATAAATAAAAAATCTAATTTTTATACTATAATTAAGTTAAAAAGATAATATAAAAAAATATTACTTAAATAATAAAAAATATTACTTAATATAATTTTTAACTTATTATATAATATAATAACATTAAGGCTAAGCTTAAAAAGCTTACTTATATATATTACGGGAAGTAATAATGCTATATAATACCGTATGATGATCGCTGTGAGCTACGCGCGCGTCGCGCTCCAAGTGCCAGTTCACTCCAAACCACAGCATTGTTAGCAAGCCTACGATGCACTACTGTGATAAGACCTACTTAGTACATGGCAATAGGCTACAAGGAAAATGGCCCGCTCCTCGCTACGGAAAAGACCAATTGTTAGCTACAAGGAAGAAGACGACGAGAAGCCGAAACAGTCACCCACGGTTAGCAAAGCTCTAGGATCACCCGAGTCAGTGGCAACCAAACCTGCACCAAAACCTGCACCAAAACGCAAAGTCTCAGAAGGGAGTAGCCCAGATAGCAAGCCGGCACCAACTATATCGCAACCAAAAAAACGCAAGATAGCGAAGGGCAAACACGACAACACGATGCCACTGGCAGATCGCACCGCGGTCTCATCGCTGAAAAGGGCAATGTATGTTGGTGCTCATGTGAGCGCAGCTGGCGGTACGATGTCCATGCTTGAAGCTACACGGTGATAAAGAAGCAATGAGACTGACTGTCATCTTCCAGGTGCTAACAATTCAGTCACCAATGCTGTACACATTGGCGCCAACGCCTTTGCGCTCTTCCTCAAGTCGCAGCGCAAGTGGGATAATCCACCCATTACGTCGTCAGCCAAGGATCTTTTCATGAGTGGCTGCTCTCACTACGGTTACAAAGCATCGGAGCATGCCCTCCCGCACGGCTCGTACCTCGTCAATCTGGCGCAGTCAGATCCAGCCAAGGCAACTCAGGCTTACAACGCTTTCCTCGATGATCTGACCCGCTGTGAGCAGCTTGGCATCAAGCTGTACAATTTTCACCCTGGATCTACGCTCGGCGACAATCGCGATGCTGCCATTGGGCGCATTGCTGCACAGCTGAACAAGGCGCACAAGGCCACGAGCAGCGTCATCACGGTGCTGGAGAATATGGCTGGTAGTGGCAATGTCATTGGGTCCACCTGGGAAGACCTGCGAGACATCATTGCATTGGTAGTCGACAAGGCCCGCGTCGGCGTGTGCATTGACACGTGCCATGCTTTCGCCGCCGGCCACGATCTGCGCACACCAGAGGCTTTCCGCAAGACGCTAGACGAATTCGAAACGATCGTTGGTATCAAATATTTGAAGGCGCTCCATTGTAAGTGAATCAGACACACAACTATCGCTATTGACGTGCTCATGTCATACATGACAGTAAATGACAGCAAGGCCCCCTTTGCCTCTAATCGAGACTTGCACGCCAATATTGGCACTGGCTTCCTCGGCTTACGAGCTTTTCACAGCGTCATGAACGAAGACAGCTTCTGTGGCATGCCCATGATTCTCGAGACACCCATCGATAGAAAGGACGATAAAGGCAAGACAATCGAAAATAAGCAGGTTTGGGCCGACGAAATCAAGCTTCTCGAGAGTCTCATTAGTATGGACGCCGACAGTAACGAGTTCGCTGCACTGGAGAGGAAGCTTGAGGCGCGGGGCTCGTCTGAGCGGCAGCGGATCCAGGATCAGGTTGATAAGAAAAATGCCAAAGCCATGGGGAACAAGGCCGCGCGAGAAGAAAAGAAGAAGAATGCAGCTACATATGATGAGGCCAACTAAGCTGGTTAAAGGCAGAAGCAACGCTGCGTTTTCGTGTCTGGCAAAGACTGCAGAGCAGTGCTCTAGTATCGAGAGAAATGTACTTTTAAACAAGCACAAAGATCAATGTGAGCTGGTATTCAAAGCCGTCTATATATGTACCATTTTTGACACCGCTTATTGACAATAAACATGTAGTAATGTGGTAAGTATCATGATCGTAAATGCCCCAACAAGTTACTCGACTCCATATACAACAAAGTGACAAAAAAAAAAGGATTCATCAACCGATACTATCGTTGTTTTTGCAGCTGCCTGGCGTCTACTTCCTCAGCTTGATGGAGTTTTCCAGCTTAACAATCAATCCTTTGAGCCCGATTCCGCGGTCGCTGTTCGCCTCTAGCCACACCTCCATGCGCTCTCGCACCCTCCTCATCGCCTTGAGCACGGGCATAGCGCTTCCCTCTTCACCAGCGACAAGCGACGAGGGGTTTAGCAGCATCTCGAAGCAGCCAGCCCAGATGTCTGTTTGCCAATAGCGCTTGAAACCTTCACGGATCTTGTACTTGCGACCTTTGCCAATGCCGCCGCTATCGCATCGCACTGTCTCGATGTATTTGCCAAAAAGCAAGCAGTGTATGGTGCTCGCGAGGCCATAGTAGTCAATCTGCCATGTCCAGGAACGTGCTTCTCGCATCTCCGAGCAATCCTGATCTGTCGTTTTCCAGTCGGCAAAGAATTCGACTCGTGGCACAAAGGCGCGCATGTCGATACCGCGACCAAAATCAATCAGTGAAATTCCTCGCGCCCCCCAGCCGCCGCTGCCATCCGCCCGCCACTTATTAGCCAGAAGCGAAGTGCCGGAAAACTCATCCAGGCGGAGCAGACAGTTGTCAGGCTTGAGGTCGCCGTGGCAGAGCTGACTGGCGTGGAGACCCTCGACGGTGCGCATAAGCTCAATAGCGAAGAACATAGCAAGAATCTCGTCCATGACGCCAGAGGACTCAGAACGGAAGTAATTGACGACATCAAGTAGGGTACCATTCGGATGATAGGGAAGAAACAGGAATGCCTCGTCCCTGTAGAGATGCAGCTCATGAGCATATGAGAGCGATGCCGAAACGCGGTGCTGGGGTCCCAGGCGAGTATGCGAAAGACGCATCATATAGAACTCCCATGGGCTTGGGGGGTTTTCCATCTTTAACGCTTCCAAACTCGCACGTTTGCTCACGGCTAACGCGCCTTTTCCGTTGACGGCTACCGCATTCTCGTCACCAGCTGGCTCTTCTGGATTCGAGTTGGCAACGAGGTAGACAGGGGCAAATGCGCCGGCTCCAAGCTCTCTCTTGAGCGTGTAACACGCCTCAATATTGGGAAAGTCAAGGACCACTTGCGCCGGGAGCGAAGCGCCTCGCTCCCCGCTCGATTTGCTTGGCTTACTGCAGAGTGCTTTGATAAATTTGCGAATAGCACCACCGCGCTCGGACTGGCTTTGTCTCTGGTCATAGAATCCAGAGTAAGAGCTCAGAGGCGGTTGTATGTTAGCCAATATCTCCTTGCGGATATTTTCGTCCATAGGATTGCACATGACGTCCCTGATTATGGGGCCTTTGTTTGGTAGACCTTTGTTTGCCTTTGCAGAGAGAGTCGCCGGTTTTGGCTTGAGTACTTGAAAAATCTCTGAAGCTGGGATATCGCCTTCCACAACATCTTTTAAGGGGCTGCTCAGAGACTCGAAGTCAGCGTGAAAGCAGCCCGTCGCTTGATATTCTTCTCGTCGACAGGGAGTCTTGAAGTGATGAAAGCGATCTTCGCAATCTTCGTCCAGATTTAAAGAAAGCTCGGTTCGCTCTGTAATCGGCGTCATAAATGGCAGTCTATTGTTTGCCACCTCGGCCGCATCTCTATAGGGACGAGTGGGAGGGTCGTAATCCTCGGGTGGGAAAGGAACAAAGACTGTCCTGGTTGATAGGGGCGAATGGATCTGCTCAGTAGTATGCTGCTCACCAGCTTCATCCACCATTTCCTCGTCCCGTGTCTGATCCAAATGTCGCGGCTGGACATCCTGATTTTGATTGTCGGTAGCCTCAGAAGTATAGTTACTTTCGCCGTTGGCATCCGGAATATGCTTAAGCGTTGAGAAGCCCGACCATGCGCTCGAAGTCTTGGAATCAGTCATTTCCTCGTCATCATTCTCGCCGGGGTCGACGTTACGAGTCGCCACAGTACTTTCCGCATCGGTAGTGTAATCAACATCCGATTCGTACTCGTACTCATCTGCGCTCTCGCAGAGGTTCTCCACAGTAGGCTTGATGGGATTGTTGAAAATGTTATAAATGTCGTCCGTAGCTGCTCTTGTGTGCAGTGTCATCGTTGGCTCTGACGTGTTTCGTTTCTTCATCTTTGGCTTGGATGGTGAATCCAGCTTGGCCTTGACTGATGTGTTGTTAGTTTTGCCACCCTGGATTTGGCTCGGTCACTGTGCTCACTGATTTGAGTTTCGTTCATGTCCATAAGCTTGTTCTTTTGGTTTTGTCTGGATGCATGGAAATGCTGTGGCAAAGCGCCATTCTCGTCGTACATGACGGTGTCTCGGTGAATAGCCAACTTGCTAATCTCTTCAATATCATCCAGCTGCATAAGAACATCTTCTTGGAGCCCTTCCACATTTCCATTGTCCCATGCACAATCCAACCAACCACAATTTGCCGCCATGATCTCCTCAAAGCTGACTTCTGTGCCAGGCTCGTCCGGTTTTGGGTAAACTGCTGCGAGGTCCACGAAAATGTACTCTTTCTTCCCCGTCTGCGGGTGCACCGTCACTTGATGCTTTGATGGAACAACGGCAATATTCTGTATTTGAGCAAGAGACTGCATTCTCAAAGTATACATTAAAACAATGCATTAGTCCTAATTGGCCATCAATAGAGGAAGCTAGAAGGGGTGGTAATGGAATGAAACTAACCGTGTCTTTAAAGATGGCCATCTTCGCTGCAGCGGTAGGCTTCTTGCCACCAGCTTTCATAGTCTCGCCAACCCAAGGCCGTGCCTCCATCGTGTTCTCCTTCTTGCGGTCCGAGAGAGATTCAATTGTCTCCCAGCCCTTGGACCCTTTCTCGCGGGAGGACAGCACAGCAGGCTTCGCATCTGCATCTGAGAAGATGGCCAGCTTGGATTTGACTGGTTTTGATGAGCCGCTTGCGCTACTTGTCGATCGCTGCGCCTGGGGGCCTGTGCGGGCTGCAGCGGCGAAAGGTTCGACCTTGGCAGCCAGTGCAGGGCGAATGCTAGGCAAAGCCGGTGAAGTTGGCATATCAGCGGCCTTCGGAACTTGTGCTTTCCTATCCTCAAACTCTTTGAATTTGCGGAGCAGTCTCTGAACGGGGCGGGCTTCGCGCTCAATTCCTAGTTTATAAACCTCTTCACTCTGAGCCCATCGGCCTGCGCTCTCGAGCCATGCAGCATATTCTTCGTAGAATAGGGCGAGACCCTCACCAATGCCATGTCGGGACAGGTACATGTACGTCTCACGCGGCGCGTCCGCGAAGAACTCGGTGTAGTACAACCAGAGTCTCAGATAGCGTGGGTCGTTTTTATATTGTGGTGAGCCGATGAAGGCCTTGGTAGCGCGCTCGAGCAGCGTGTGAAGCTGTGACTGTGGTGTTGCTTGTGCAGAGGGGTATGTGTCCAGCGTCCAGCGCACGTATCTGTCGTAAACGTCAAGAGGATCGTCAGACTCGGAAATGTTCTGCACTTCCGTCTCATACTCCGCGCGAATGCAGTCGTTGACATTTTTCGCGTCGGTAGGGGTTGGCGTGGATGAGCCCTGAAGTGACGTGGGCGAATAGAGTGCATGAAGCTTTCTGGCTGAGCGACCTCCAGGAAGCGACTGAATGTTTTCCTTTTGGCATTCAATTACATCAAAGTTGATGATTTCTTCGGACTGCGCCATGGTGATAACGCGCATCAGCTTGGCAGCGTTCTCAGCGTCAGGTTCACTGTTGGGGTGTAGTGTACCTTGGAGAGGGGCATTTGATATGTGAAAAGTAGGTTATCACCTTGATACTCATTTAGTCATGTTTTCAAGGCATTGTGACTGGCCGCCTGTTGCTATGGTGACACATGGGTCTTTACAGTAACTTGGCTTGATAAACGAAGCAAAAAGATTACTAGCAGGGGTTCGGTCTAATCATGGACCCATAAACAAAACAGGTGTGGGCTTAACTCAGCTACTGTGGCACGGGAGGGCAAAAAAAGCTGCCGCTTTTTTAGCTCTATACCACCACAGCTGCTAACTAACGACCACAATAACAACCTAAATTTTAAATACTAAGTATCGAAATATAGCTAAAAGAGTATATATTAAGGATACTAGGTAGTTCCTAATATATAACTATAGTTATTATAACTATAGAAATCTATATAAGTACTTAAAACTTTTTAATAAAAACTAATATACTAATTTTTAATAACTTTATTATTATATATTAACTAGACTATATAATATATCTAATATATTTATAATAGTAAGCTTATATTTATATTTTTATAACTAATAAATGATTTATAACTATATTATATCTAGACTAGTAATGAAATGAAAAAAGAGCTTATTCTATATAAAATTATATTTAATATTATCTTTAAATAATATTAACTTAAAGCTATAATAATTAAAATAAATATAATATTAAATATATTTTTAAAGATATATTTTAATATATATTTTTAATAAAAAAATATTATAATAAGTTAAATATAAAGATAATTTAATAATAACTATATATTAAAAAAAACTAGTTAATAAGCTTTTTATCTTAATTAAAAATAAATATAAAATTAGAATTAAGAAATATAATAAAAATATTCTCAAATCTAGACTTAAGTAAAAGCTAAAATAGCTATAGTAAATATATTAGTTATTTATAAGATAATTTAACTTACTATATAAGAAATTATTATATAAATAATTAAATAAAGTTAAGAAGAACTTTAGTATTATAAATACTTTATATAAATATAAATATATTACATAGTAAAGTTAGCTATAAATAG
>NW_007930941.1:8490-11838 GCF_000280675.1 Beauveria bassiana ARSEF 2860
TTTTTTAGAACTCTTAAATATATTATTATTATTATTAAATTACCTTAGTTAAGTTCTATAACTTATTTAGTACTTTTACTTCTTATAAAAATAAGAAAAACTAAAGTTCCTAAAGGAAAACCTATTCTACTATATAGGCTTACTACTATCTTATTACTACTCCTAGTAGAAGCTAATATAGCTCCTTATCTTAATAAAGGATAGTTAAGGTTTTAGGGTTAGTAAGAAGGGGTATACTATAAGATATAAGGGAAGAAGGTAAGTATTAGTATATCTTACCTTTATATTAGGTCTAGGGTATAGTTAGTAGTATATACTTACTATATTTACTTTTATAAGGGTTCCTTTATTAGTAAAGTTAAAGTTACTCTATATTTAGTTAAGGAGTAGGTATATCCTTATTTACCTTTATAAGTATATTAATAAATATATAATACTAAACTATTATTATTACTTTTATTTATTATTTATTATATTTTATATTTATTAAGTATATATTTCTTTTTATTTTATACTTAAGTAAATAGCTTTTTTAGTTATTAGCTTTAAAAGGCCTTATTTTTTATAATTTCTCTTCTTCTTCTTTTTCCCTTCTTTAACTTTAATTTTTTATATATTATATACCTTCTTTACTTAAAATTAGCTATATTTTACTTTATCTAGTATTACTTTACTATTAGTCTTATAATTATACTAACCTTACTTCTATAGTACTCTTTTTATATTACCTTTATTACTATAACTCTTATAAGTCTCCCCCCTTTTCTAGTCTTAAGCTACCCTTAGCCTACTACTCTCCTAGTATACTACTTATCTTATAATAATATTAATAAAACTTTACTTTTCTACTCCCTTATTATTATATAAGACCTCCTTTATTTACCCTTACTCTAGTTTATCCTCTAACCTCTCTTAATCTAATACTAATATTATAACTACCTACTTTACTAAATAACTAAAAATAAAATAGTCTTATAATAAACCTACTTAAATATTATATAACCTTTATATAAGTTATATAAATTAAAAAAATTATATTACTTATTATTAGTAAGTTAATAAGTCTAGTCTTATTTTATAAATAGTTTAGTCTAGGTTAGTTAATAAATATATTAAGGAATATGATATATACTTATATTACCTATATAGATAATAATAATAGTTATCTTAAGATTAGTTTATGTTTTTTTTAGTTTTACTTTACTCTTATTTTACTCTTTTAACTATCCTAGCCCTTACTACCTATTACTACTAGTGCCTAGGCCTACTAGGATTAGCTATTAACTTAGCCTAGCTTTATTATAAGATTACCTCTCCTTACTAAGTAATTAACCTTAATCTAGACTACCCTTTATACCTACTATAATACTAGTAGTATTTATACTAAGGTAAATATATACTATACCCTCTCTAGTCTTACTATTACTTTAACTAGTATTATTATAATACCTACTTTTACCTTAGAAGAGGACTAGGCCTAGGCTAAGGCTATTTAGGCTAATACTAAAATATTAGACTATATCTTAGAGAAGATAAAATAGAATAACTAGCTCTTATATACCTTAGTTATAGCCTAAGGCCTAGCTAGGGTTATTAAAGCTAATATTACCTAAGATAATAAAGATAAATAGGATACCTAAGTAGTAAAGTTATAATAGTTTTAGCCCTCTAATAGGCTAAGTATAGCCTAGACCTTAAATTTTATTTTCTTTTTATTTTAATATAACTAGTAAAATATAACTTTTTATAAAAAGTAGGGCCTAGTATATTATTAAGCTAAGTATATATTAATATTAGTATAAGTAAAAAAGGGTTATTAGTTAAGTTTTTATATTTTATTTTAAGGTATCTTTATAATATTAGTAGTCTACTCCTAATCCTACTATGGTTTTAATTAATTCTATTTTCCTTACTTTTATCTTATACTATATTTACTTTATTATAGGTCTAAATATAAGTTAGTCTATCTAATAAATATACTTATTATATTACCTATATCACTTTCTTTAGGTAGTCTAGTATTAGTTATAAAATTTTCTAGTCTTATAATAGGCTTATCTTTAGTCCTAGTTAATCTCTAGTATATATATAGTCTAGTATAAAGTAGTAAATATCTTTTACTTTACCTTTATAATTATATAATAATATATTATACTTAAATACCTTATATTTATAAAAGAAGGTATTAAGTCTAACTTTTCTTATATAAAGCTATATTAATAATAAACTAATAAACTATAATAAATTAAGTACTAAGTTTACTTATCTTTTATTATAAACTTATAATAGTTTATATATTAAGTAGACTATAAAATATTAAGTTTTATATTATTAAGCTATCTTATTCATTTTTTATTAAGCTAGACTAGCTATAGTTAGTTACTTCCTAAGTACTTTTTTATTTTATTTTAAGGTCTTTATAGCTATATTAAGGAGTTTTATATATAATATTACTAGTAATAGCTTTACCTTTTAGTATCTAGGTCTTTATTATTAAAAAAGGACTTAAGTACTAACCTAGGTAGTTATATAGTAGAGCTAGGCTATAGCCTTACTATCTTCCTAGTAAGTAAGTATCTAGTATTTCCTAGTAATTAAGTAAAGGTTAATTAGTAATACCTCTAATTCTTTCTCTATTTAGTAAATAAAAGTAATATAAAAGGTACTAGTAATTATCCTTAAGTACTTTACTTATAGTTTATATATAGTCTAGGCTAGGCCTATTATTATATTTTTATAAGATATATATTAGCTTATTACTTTAAAAGTTATAATTAGTTAGATTTTTTAAAGATAAAGTTTTTTAACTTCTTTAACTTTTAGTCTTTATATTATCTTTATAAATATATATAAAGCCTAGTATATATTTATTATTTTCTCTTTTACTATTATAGTCTACTTTTATTAACCTAGGCCCTATAATAATTATACCCCTAAAAGTCTTATATTTAATTCTAAGTAAAGAACTATTAAGTTAAGTTATATTAAGCTTAGATTTACTATTTATTTATATTAAAAGTATATTAACTTAAACTTTAAGACTAAGAAGTCTAGGTAATAAGTATAAAACTATTCTTTATATATATCTTAGCTTCTTTTTAGTTATATTATAACTATTTTACTATTTAATATTATATTAATATAGTTAATAAATAAGTTATATAAATAAATAAGTTATATACCTACCCTAATTCTATAATATTTAACTATTAATAATTTAATTATAATATAAAGAAAAATCTAAAACTAATTAAAATCCTTTTCTTTACTAATTTTTATATTTATAATATAAATATATATATTATATCTAATTTAAATAATATATAACGTGGTTAATAAGCAAGTAGT
>NW_007930941.1:11938-14707 GCF_000280675.1 Beauveria bassiana ARSEF 2860
AAGATAAAAGTTTTTTATAACTATAATTATTATTTATTTATAAGTTTTTTATTAGTTACTAGCTAATTTAATTAATTTACTTAATTTAGTTAATTTATTTAATTAATTTAGCTAATTTAGTTAATTTAGCTAGTTTATTAATATAATAAATAAGGTAAGATTTTTTTATTTTTATAAGCTTTTTTCTTCTTTTATTAATTAAATTCTTTATATATCTTCCCTTTCTCTTCTCTACTAGCCTTATATATAAGCTTTACTTATCTAAGCTATACCTAGTATATTATTTTTATTATTAATATTATATAAAAAGCTTTATATCTTTATTATTATTATTAAGTAAATATTATCTTTTTATCTTATATTTATCTTAAGTCTATAATTAATCTTTTCTTAAATTCTATATATAAATATTAAAAATACTAAAAATACTAAAAGTAATAAGTTTTAGTTTATACCCTCCTTATCTTTAAGCTATTTACTAATCTATACCTCTAGACTATATTATATACTAAGCTTACTTAAGGTCTATCTTAGGAAATCTTTTATAGCTTTTATTTAAGATAAATAAAGGTAGTTAATACTATTACCTATTTTAATTAAGCTAGTATATATTATATTTAATTTATATTTACTCTATATTTAGCTTATATTAATAAGAATAAGTAAAGGTTATATTTATATTAAGTATATAAAGTTTAAATAATATTACCTTAATATAAGTCTATTTTTATTTTTAATTAAAATTAATATTAATTAAATAAATAATATTTATTATTATTCTAATTACTATTACCTTCTAGACTTAATACCTAGTTAATATTAAGTATATCTTAAATAAGGTCTTAGTAAATACTAAGTTTAAATATCTCTTAAAGGCTATAACCTAGGCTTATTTTAATATTAATAGTATTATAGCTAAAAATTATATTAACTAAACCTAGTTTACTAATAATATTATTATAATTTTAATAATTACTATTATTACTATTACTATTATTATCTTAGCTTTTATTATTATTATTATTATTATTATCTTTATTATAAGGTAAGTTATAAGCCTATTTTTATTAGACTAGGCTTTATTTATTATTATATTAAGTAAACTAGTAATAGTCTCCTCCTTACTTTAATACTTAGTTATAGCTACTAAAGGCCTAGGCCTAGTCTTAGGAGGGGGGGGAGATAGGGATAGGGATAAAGAAGGGGAGGGGGAGAGAAGTAATAATAAGAAAGAAGATAAAGGGGGGGGAGAATTAAGAAGGGCTTATAGTTATTAAAAGCCTAAGCTAAGGGTAGCCTTAGGTTATTATTATATATATTTTAAGTTCTATTTTCTATATTAATAAAAGCTAAGTTAAGCCTAAAGTTATTTTATAATAATCTTAAGCTAATATTATATTTATAAAACCTAATATTAATTATATATTTTTTTATATTTATATTTATATTTATATTATAATTACTTTATTTTAGCTTTAGTTATATATTAACTTTTATATATATTAGTTTTTTTTTATTATAAACTTATTTTATTATTTTATTATTTTATATTAGATAATTTAAGGCTATAAGAACTTTATATTTATTTTATAATAAAAGTATTTTAAAAATATATTAATATAAGGTTAGCTTATATTAGAATAATATATAATAAATATTCTTTAGTTTATTTTTATATTAATATATTTTTAAGTTAAAACTAAGAACTTATTATTTATAAAGGAATATATTAAGTTTTATTTTATTTATATATAGTTAAATAAGAATAAAGCTAATATAATAAGGGGAAGAGAGTACTAAAGCTATTTTAGCCTTATATTAAAACTAAAAGGGCTTATAAACTAAGAAGATTATAACTTATCTTACTTATTTTTAACTTTTAGTTTTTTTATATTTTTATTTTATTTATTATATCTAGTTTATTTACTAGCTTAATATATATTAATCTCCTTCTAGGTCTTTACTAGATATTTATAATATATTTTTATATAGGTCTTATAATAATAGTTTAACTTTTTTATTTTAATATTTTTATATTAAAATAAAAGATAATATTTAAGCTATTATATACTTAAGTTAGGCTATAGCTTTATAAGTCTTTTATTAGTTTAAGGTTTTACTTTTTTTTATTATAAGATAAATATCTAATAAAAAGATATTTAATTTGATTTAAATATAATATATTAGAGTAGCTTTAAAAGCTCTCCTTACTATTTTAAGGCATTTTACCTAAATTTCCTATAAAACTTATATTAAGCTTATAATAAGCCTAGATATAGCCTAGTATTATATAATAACCTTAAAGGATATAATTAAGTAAACTTCTTATAAATATAAGTCTTTAGCTTTCTTTATTTTTAGTCCTTAGGATTTTCTAATAATTATACTTAAAGCCTATACTATTACCTAAGCTTTTACTATTATTATCTTAACTTATTTTCCTTATTTAAGACTACTAGATATTATTACTTTTAAGAGCCTAGTATAAGTTATTAGGTAGACTTCTTTAGTCTTAAGCTATAAAGGGCCTAGGTTTAAGATATATTTTTACTTAAAATATAAGAAGTTAAACTTTAAAACTAAAAAGCTAAAATAATATTTATATAATTACTTTTTATAAATAAATTATATTAACTTAAGTTAGGCCTTAGTATTTTTATAACTCTTCTTTATAGTTAAGAGGTTTATATTATCTATAAATCTAATTATATATAGTCTTAAGATTACTTTAAGGACTTTATATAAAGAACTTATAAATAATATAAAAAG
>NW_007930941.1:14807-18273 GCF_000280675.1 Beauveria bassiana ARSEF 2860
GGGGGTAAACTAGGGTTAGTAAAAGGGTATACTACTTACTTATCTACGCTACTCGCTTATTAACTATATTAGCTATAAGAGAAATATTACTTTATCTTTAGCTTAGGCTATTTAACTATCTTTATTACTAGTATAATTACTATCTTTATTAATCTTTATTTTTTATTTCTTATTTAACTATTAAAAAGGAGGTAGTTTATCTTTATTATAATTCTAATATAAGTAGTTAATATCTTTTTTAATAGTTTATTTATAATATTAAGGAGTATAATTAGCCTTTAACCCTTTACTAAGTAAAACTATAAAGGTATTTTACTTAGTTTCTAAAGTATTATTATAGTCCTAGAGTAGTATTATATTAGGAAATAGCTAATATTAAAGGAGGTATTATAAAGCTTTATTAAGATAGTAATAATTAAAGGGCCTAAAGCCTTTAAGAAATTATATAAAATTTTATTAAGGCTTAGGGTATTTTAGGGTATATATTCCCTTAGTATTTTTATTACTTTATCTTTAATAACTTATATTAATATCTTTATTAGATCTTAAATAGGTAGTATTTTAGTATTAGTCTCTTTTATATCTAGCTTAAGGCTTTTTATTAGTTTAAAAAAGAACTTCTTTATTAAGATTTTAGTTTTCTTTTTTTTAGTTATTATTAAGGTTATTAAGCTAAGTTAGTTTAGGCTTAGTATAATATTAAAAATATACCTTATAATAAATTTCTTTATTTATTTATATTATTTCTATAAAGCTAATATATTTTTAAATAAGTTAAAATATATTCTCTATATTACTTTCTATATAGTAGCTAAGGCTTAAGCCTATATTATTTTTACCTTTTATATTACTTTTTAATTTACCTAGTTTTATATTCTCTAGGCTCTTTATTATACCTATTTAATATTTAAGATAACTACTTATATTAGTTTAGTTTATTATAATAGTCTATACTCCTAAAAAAAGACTATCTTAAGTATTATATATTATATAATCTTTTATAAAGTTATTAATAGCTATTAATATATAACCTTTATATTATCTAGGTTATTAATTAATAAGCTAGTTTTAGTTAAGAGTTATATTATAGCTTTTACTTTTATAATAAAGATATTAATTTTCTTTTATTTTTTTATAAGTATAATATCTTTAGGTTTATAAGAATATAGTTTAAATAGTTATAAAGTATAGTTAAAGCTAGTTAAACTTTAATTTAATATCTTATATTTTATATTAAAAATAAAGTTTACTTAAAAGAGGTTTAAAATACTTATATATTAGTTATATTAATATTAGGTTATTATACCTAGGGGGGTTACTAGTATTATCTTAATCTAGGCTAATATTTTAATTATCTTATTTACTTATAGTAATTTCTTTTTATAAAGGTCTTAAAATAGATAATAGAAGTTAAAATCCTTTACTACTATATATAAGATATTCTAGGCTAAGGGAAAACTATAAAAGAAGAGCCTTAAGTCTAACCTTAACTTTAAGTAAATATTAATAATAATTAAGAGGTTATTTTAGAATTAGATATAATAGATATTATAATTTATAATTACTTTTTATTTAGACCTATTAACCTTTTTATATATATAAGTTATAATCTTCTTACCCTTTTATAAGTATTAGTACTAAGCTATACTAAAGGTAGGGGGTAGTTTACTTAGGGATATCTTTTAAATTATAATAATATCTAAGGTATTATCTTAGTAAATAGCTAGTTAGATATTATTATTATCTTTATAAGTATTTTATAAAAAAGTCTTTATTTATTTATTTAGGTAAGGTTAAGTCTTATATAATAATATCTTAAGGTATAGTTAAGTTAGCTATTACTAGGGGGTTTAATATTAGGGGGGGGGGGTATTTCTTAGGCTTTAGGTAATAATATATAAGAAGTAGCTAAGGTAAGATTAAAAGTAAGAGGGTCTTATTATAAGATCTTTATAAGTATTAATAGCTTAGGTATTATAGTCCTAGTATTATTAAAATTAAGTATATTTAACTAGGTAATATAAAGTCTTTAAGATAAGGTAAAGCTAGCCTTAAGGGGGTATTTTCTTAATTACTATTTATTACTTATTCTCTTTAGAGGGGAGGATACTCTTAAGAACTTTAATAGTCTTTTAGGTTATTATTAGTATACTTTAAATTTAGTTAGGTAGAAAAGATAGGCTTCTTAGGCCTAGCCTTAATATTACTATATTATAAAGTATATTTAAGACTATATTAAGTAATAACCTTTATAGTTTAAGTATTATTCTTTTATATAATCTCTTTTTACTAAGTATAGCTTAGTTTTATTATAAAGTTAGTATATATATCTTTTATATTTTTCTTTATTTTTATAAAATTTTTTAATATATTTATATTAATAATATTAGAAGTATTATAAAAGCTAAACTAACTTTATATAAGATTTATATTAAAATATTTATAATTTAAAAAAAACTTTTTACTTATATAAGTAGTTTATTATATTAATATTATAAATATTAATAATTAAAGAGATTTATATATTAATCTTAGCTTAAGGGTATTTTATTTTTATTATAATTATATTTACCTTATTAAAAATAAAAAGTATTATAATAAGGTTACTAGTATTTTATAAGATTTTATTAAGTAATATAGCCTTAATTATTATAAAATAGATTTTTTAAAAAAGAGATATTTTTAGCCTAAAAGTAATTTTAACCTAATATTTATTTTTAGTATAGTCTTTTACTTTTTAGTAAAAAGATAAGATAATATCTTTAAATAAAAAATAATATATAACTATTATAATATTAACTTAAATAACTTTATTTATTATAATTATAGTTTTTTATAATATTTAGTTTTTAATTTCTTATAAGTAGTCTTTTACCTTAATAACTAGTTCCTTCTTATAGTAGGTAGGTACTAAGACTACCTTAAAGGCGCCTAGGCCCTAGGCTATAGCTACCTTAATATAAGATCTTACCTAAGTAAGAAGAGCCTAAAGTTCCCTTTAACTTTATTTAAATATCTATATAATAGTTTTTTATATAATAATCTAAACTAATTCTTATATTATTAAAGTACTTATTAAGGCTACTTAGACTTTTACCTAGGCCTAGGTCTAAAGGTTATTTTTATTAGTATTTTTTTTACTTTATTTTTATATTTATTTTTAATTAAGAAAAGGAGCTTATTAATTAATTCTCTTTTAGTTTATAATTACTATTAGGTTATATTTACCTTAGGCTTATTATAGTATATCTCTATTAGAGGGATATATCTAGATATATTTTTAGTAGTATTTCTATTATTATATCTACTTTTACTACTATAGCTCTAGGCTACTATTATTTAGGGGTAGATTTAGGTATAATTTAATATTAGATAGGTTCTTTTTTAATTTTATTACTAGTTTAGGCGTAGTATAGGCGTATATTATTTCCTATTTATAAAGGTATTTATTTTATATTTATTTAAT
>NW_007930941.1:18373-20355 GCF_000280675.1 Beauveria bassiana ARSEF 2860
ATATTAAGTAAGTTTATATTATTTATAAATTTAATTATTATTAGTCTTAGGGTTATTATAAGTAATTTATATAATAAACTTATAAAAAAGATAAATAAAATTAGTAATAGTAAGGACCCTTAAAAAATACTTTACTTAACTATCTAGGCTTTAGTTATTTCTTTATTAATATAAAGTTAAGTTAATCTATTATTAAGAAAAGATTATACTAAATATATTATCTTATTAAGAAAACCTTACTCTTAAAGTATTTAGATAAAAATATAATAGTTTCTATTATTAAAGATATTAGTAATATTTAACTAGAAAAGTAATATAACTTTACCTTTAGCCTAGGTTATTTATATTATCTTAACTAGTATAGTAATTATAATCTTAGTTAATCTCTTCTACTTATTACCTATCTAGCCCTTAAGGAGTAAGTTATATACTTTTATAATAAAGGTAATCTAATTAACTAGAATCTTCTTAAAAAGCTTTTTTATAGTATTTAATAAGATTATAAGGCATTAGCCCCTAACTTCCTTAAGCTTAGTTAAGGTTTTATTTAGTTTCTAGAGGACTACTATAATTCTTACCTAATATTAAGTTAAGAAATAGTCTATATCTAATAAGATATTATATAGCTTTATTAGGGCTTTATATAAAGGTTCTCTTATAGCTTAAAAGAATTTAGATAGGATTTTATTTAAGCCTAAGGTATTCTAGGTTATATAGCCTTAAAGTATCTACTTAATCTCTTTAGGTATTATCTTCTATAAAATATTTATTATATCTTAGGTTTTTATAATAATTTTATACCTAAGCTAGGTTTAGTCTAGTCTACTTTTTGTTAGGGGGGAGAAGAATTTTTTAAATAATAATTTAGCCTTTTCTTCTTATATCTATACCTTTCTTACCTCTTTACCTTTATTTAATAAAGGGATTAAGTCTAGGGTATATCTAGCTATATAGCCTTTTACTTACCTAAATTACTATTAAAGAGTAAATAACTCTTTTAGTAAGTTAAGGTAGTTTCTTTAAGAATTTATATAAGCTTTATATATACTTTAGGTCTAGTCCCTCTTTATACCTTTAGTTTACTTTTAGTTAGTCTAGTTTCTAATATATTATATCTTTTACTATAACTTCCTAATTCTCTTTACTAACTCTAATACCTTATTATTCTACTACTAAGGTCTTTAGCCTTATATTAGTTATATAATAAAAATAGTTTAAGTTATAACATTATTAATAATTATTATAAGCTACTTATAGGCTATCTAAAGTTATAATAAGTTTTTTATTAGTAACTTAATTATAAAATAAAGCTAGGCTTTTATTTTATTTATAATAAGGCTCTTATATATCTTCCTTTACCTTTTTACTATTTCTAGGGGTATTAGGTTTAGAGTCTTTAGTATTAGGAGTTATAAAATATAATTAAATCTAGTAAAATCTTATAATAAGGTCTTATAATAGGCTTTTAGTACTTTAGTTACTTATATTAAGTTAATAGTACTTAACTAGTAGCTACTTTTATATTATATAGTTACCCTTTTTAATATAACTAGGTTAATTCTAAGTTTATTTAGGTATAGTATAACTCCTTTTATAGTTAGAGATCTTTATTTATAAAAATCCTAAGATAAGTAATAGATATTAAAGTTACTTAAGATAACTCTTAGTTATATTTAGTTAGTCTTTATTAAAAATAAAAGCCTAACTAGGTCTATTTTTAATTTAGTATAGATATTTATAACTATTAATATAAGATTTATAAAAGTAATATAATATATATCTAATAATAAATCTATCTCTTAGCTACTTTAGAGATATTAGTTATAAATATAAATAACTATTCTTCCTTTTTTTATAACTATTAGTATAAAGCTATAATAAGTAAAGAGGGGGGCTAGCTTAGTATTATTTCTTAGAAGGCTAAGATATCTAAATTCTTTAGTAAATATAATATAGTTAATAAGTAAGTAGCGTAGATAAGT
>NW_007930942.1:0-2167 GCF_000280675.1 Beauveria bassiana ARSEF 2860
AGTAATATTAATTTATTATTATAAATAGCCTTATTATTTTATAATTAGTACTTATCTATTATTTTAGATTAATAGGTTTTAGAGGTTATTAAATATAATATTTATTTTATTTATATTAGTTAATAAAAATAAAAAAAGTATTAATATAGATAAAACTTTAAATTTAATATTATTAAAGCTTATTAATATATAAACTTTACTTTTTAATATTATTAAGCTAGTATTAAATTTAATAATAAAAGTAAAGGTATCTTTAATTTTTAGATATAATATTAAATATAATAAGGCTTTAACCTATAATATTTTAATTATTAAATTACTAAAAGTACTAGTATTAGGTATAATATCTTAGAATACTTACTTATAATATCTTAAAGCTAATATATAAATATTATTATATTTTAAATAAGAACTAGTAGGTCTTAAGGTAGGAATTATAAGGTTATTATTAGGGAGATTTAGTTAGTTAGCTAATAAGGTATAATATATAAATATATTAATAAGGACCTTAGTAACCTCTTTTAAGATAAGTATATTAGTTATAAAGAAATTATTAGTTATAATTATTAATAATATAAGGAAATATTTTATTAGTAATTCTTCTTTTTTTATTATTATTACCTTTATTATTATTATTAAAAGTATTAGTAAAATATATTTATAAGTAATTTATCAGCTTTATTAAGTCCTTTTTCCTTATCTTTAAATTTAATTAGAAAGACTTAGAATTTCTTATTTATTAGAAGGTTATAATAGATTTTCTTTTAAAATTAAGTATTATAAGAAGTTTTATATTTATAGTTAAAATAATAATTTAACTAATAGCTAGGCTTACTATATATATAATATTTCTTTAATTAATTTTTAAATTAGCTAGACTAATTCCTTAAAAACTATTAATATTATCTATTATAGCTAAAAGTAAGATAGTAGTTATTATAATTTAGTTAAGTTTAATATTTATAGTTAATAATAAAAATAGCTTAATTCTCTAATTTTTTATTTCTTATATAAATATTAACTACTAACTTAATTTTAATAATAAAAATATTAAATATTATTTTTAGATTTATTAAAGTAACTAAGTAAGCTCTAATATTAAAAATTATATTATATAATATATCTCTTTTTTCTATATTATTATTACCTTTTTTATACTTAAAACTATAATATAACTTTTAGATTTATTTAATAAAAATATTAATATATTTTATTAGAGGCTTCTTTAGGTTATTATTAATAGTTTTCTAGAGCTTAAGAGATTATTATTCTATATAATATCTTTTTATTATTATAAGTAATTTAAAGTATTACTTAAATTAAAAAATAAGACTATTATAATTAAGGTTAAAAATAAATAGTTATATTATATAATATTTTATTATAATATTAGTAAATATAATTAATAATATCTTTATTTATATTATATTAAGTATCTTAAGGTAAAAATATTTATTATAAAAGATATTAAGTTTTATATATAAAAATTTATCTCTTTTATTTATATATTTCTTATAATTAAAATAACTTTTTAAAAGCTATTTAAGCTTTTTTAATATATTAACTAGTAAAGGCTATAATATCTAAGGTATTTATATTATTAGTAAATATTTTTAATCCTTATTTTTAGGCTTTTATTACCTTATTACTTTACTTATAGTAATATTACCTATAATTCTTACCTCTTCTTCTTATCTTCTAAGCTTAATTATAAAAAGATAATTATCCTCTTAATTTATAGGTTTATTTTATTTATAAAGGTTATATAATACTCTTATAATTAGGTATTTTACTTATCTTTATATATATATATTATATTTATAAATCTAATCTTAAAATCTTTATAAGAAGATTAGGTAAGTAATAGTAAAATTTTCTTTTATTTATTTTTTAAAATTATTTATAATATATATAAATAAAGCTTAAAATATTATATTATAATATAAATATATAAAATAAAAGATTATATTATTAACTATTTTAAATATTATTTCTTTTTTAATATATAAGATTTAATTAGGTTTATATTTTTATTAGTTAATTATAATATATTTTTTAAATTTAATAAAGTCTTTATATATTATAAAAATATTTAATTAATTATTATCTTAACTTTAAATCTAACTCTATCTTTAGTTATAATTATAGTTTTAAGTTATTATTAATA
>NW_007930942.1:2267-17985 GCF_000280675.1 Beauveria bassiana ARSEF 2860
TTAAGTTAATAAATTTAAAATTATTAAAAAAGATCTTTTAAGTAATAAAATTATTTTTAAGGTTAATTTAAGTTAATTTATTATAATAAAGTAAAATAATTATATCTTTTAAGAATTAGTAGTTAAGTATATAAATCTTTTTTAAGATAAGGTTATATTTAAAAAAAAACTCTTTAAAATATAATATATTTATATATAAATCTTTAAGGTTAACTTATTTTATAATATAAAGAGTTTTATATTAAAGTAAAAAACTATCTCTTTTAATAGTCCTTAACTATTTATAGTTATTATAATTACTAATTAATATTAGTCTATTAGGGAATATATATATATATTATATTATAAGTTAGTTAGTATTCTTAATTATAGTTATTATTATTAGGTAGGCCTTAGCCTATAGTTATTAATCTAGGTATAAAAGTGGGTTAAATATTAATTTAGGCTAATAAGAGGGCTGTATTTATTAAGGTAGCTGGTGGCTGTAACATAATATATTTAATATAATATAGCTATATTATAAGGTAAAGTACTCGTTTTTTTATCCTCGTATAATAACTTATTTATATTATCAATATTATAATAATATCACCTAAAAAGTAGGTATTTTAGTGGGATTTAGGGTCGTGAGCAGAATTACCTGGACCTACTGTACATGGCCTTTTGTACCGTACACACCCATACGAAGACTTGCGGCGGGGATCAAGTGGTGTCCATGAGCCGTGGTACTACCATAGCAAGCAAAACAAACTTATGAGGATGGAGGCCGAGGACGCTTTTCGATTTCGCGGCATCGCACTCGTGGTGCTCGCTGTGGTGGCAGCGACAGGGACTGCCGCTGCTGTTTATTCACCGGGAATGCTTACGTCGTCGCTCCTGAGGGAATTTGTTTCGTTCTGCACCCCGGTACCTGATTGCGCGACGAAGACAAACGGCTTAAATGGCTAGTTACTTTTTTTTTTGTCACCAAGACGCGAAAATACGGCGTTGCGACCGAGCCGAAAGCAATACAGCTTCTTTTTTGACTTTTCCTTCTCACGTCCTGTCCATACAGCAGGCGTTATGGAGGGCTTATGACACAACTGGTGAGCAACGAAACCGTATATGCATTATCTGTGTGATGAACAGCTGGCCATGACGGCGAACCCTATGTATTGTTCTACATCGCCAACGAAAATCAGCCCCCTTGCAAAAATACTGTGCAACCACTAGGGCCTGGGTAAAATGGATTTGAGAAATGTGAGAAAAAAGAAAGAGGGTTCAAATGCACGATCGATAGGCCCCTAATAGCATAAAAGTGCCTCCGCTTCATAGGCAGCCTATTCTGTCTTCCACGCTGCTCCAGTATACCAAAGGCCGAGGCTCAAGAAGGCCAAGTTCTGCGGGGAAGCTGCTTCGCTCTTGAACAAGACCAACAATGGATGGTTGTCTGTTAATGATACTGTTGAGTGTGACGGCGGCACTGAAGCCCATGAATCTGCCTGGCGGAGCAAGGCTGCGGGTATGGCTTTGTGATGGTGTGATGAGAACGGCAGTGCAGAAGTTGCTTGGCATTTTATTGTGCTGAAGCCGTGAGGCGGCCATGTTGATGTAAATGAAACTAGTTTGACGAGATCCGGTGCTGCTTGCCGTGGTGGTATGTTGCATTCGCGGGCAAGAGACTGTGCTTGTAGCTGAAAGATGTGTTTCTTACTGCGCGAAGTCGTGCGCGTTTCAGCTCAATATATGAAGAAAGCAAAGACGTATGCTTCTTGCCCATCAAAGGTCCCTTGGACTTTGTGTATGTGCTATGGGGCGAAAAGGATCGCTCCGTGGAAGTCTAAAGTGCTGCCCAGCCTTCTCTGGAAAGAGTTCAAGTTTCAGGACCAGGACAGCAAGAACTGCTATTGTGCTGAAGATGCAGGTTGTGCAATTTTCACCGGTATGAACAGATGTGATGTCGGAAGAGGAAGCAAAGAGTCCGTAGAGTCGGGGAAGAAAGAATAGTTGGAAGGAGAAGGCCAGTGCTTGCTGACAGCGGCGGCGGGAACATTTGGAGTACGGGCAAGTAACTTATTTAAACTGCCACGCAACAGTCATGTGCATAGGAAAGGATACACCCTTCAGCCTGTACTTGCAGAAACTAGGCAAATACGGGCTGCTTCAAGTGAGAATGCAGGTTGTGGCATGTCTGAAGCTGTTTCAGGCACGTTGGATTTGCGACAGTCAGAATAGCGCGTCTCCAGTTCTGAAACCGACGCAGCATCAGCTCCTGAAAGACTACGGCAGGAGTTCATGCAGCGCTACTAAGAGGCTAATCCTGACTGCCTCGTCTGTAGCATGAAATATATAGTAGAGCGCAGTAATAAGACCTCATATCACTGTAATATGCGCACTGGCCTCGTCCCAGCTTGCAACGCGATCTTCAGAAAGTTGCGAAAACAGTTTGATTGCCGCATACCGTAGCTAGAGGCGTCATTTAGGCCCCTATCCATTGATTAGAGTATGATAAGAAAAACCAGTACAAGCTCTAATTCATACATATGGAGCAGTCCTAGCTATGACACCAAGAATAGCAAGAATTGCGAGTCGTGCCAAAGTTCCCCAACCCCCTTGAGATGGATGTATATCCCAAAGTGGACTATAGCACTATGGCTTTTGCTACTCAAGTTCAATGAGTGGGCATTTCATTGAATCAGACGCCGTGTAGCTTCAATCAAGGTCGCCATATCTATAGGTGCTTTTGTTTGAATGTCGAAGAGTCTTGCTCTTCCTGATACTTTCCACCCAGACGGAATCATCCAACATGCCACGGGCTTGCGCAGGGCTTAGAGATCGACCTCTGCGTTCGGAATCCGCGTTAGAGGCATCCGAAGGGCTGAGTTGGAAATCCGTCCGCATAGGACTGACTGGTGGGGATAATCCTTCGCCAGATGTCCTGGGAAAACTCAATGGGTGCTGAACCCCGGAGTCTCTCGGTGAGATTTCGGCGGCCCAGATCGATGGTTTCTTGGGCGTCTCCAAATTCGTATTCAGACTTGGAAGCAACGGTCGATTTGTTTTATCGGAAGTACCGGCAGCTGTGTTCACGTTTGACTCCTCGTCGTCAACTAAAATTTCGGGCACGCTCAACTGAGGGACCATTGTCATACGCGCCGAACGCTTCATGCACATATGCTGTTTGAACTTTCTGGACCAGTATCTAGATTATAAGTTAGTTCCAAGCATGAACGCGCAACAACCCTATTTGTATACACTTACAAAGTATCGAAGAATCCTAAGACAATTCTTCGTCGAATTTCCTCATCCACACGCTGAAGTCGAGCTCTTCGTCGTAGAAATTCTTCGAGTCTACCGACAGTTAATGATACTGAGTTTTTAACCCAGTAAGCATAGAAAATGTTGCTAACCTGAGGCTCTTGCTATCATTGATGATTTTATAGTGAGCTAGAGTAAGTAGAACATCCGAGAATGCGATGCCTCTGTCAGGATCTGCTGCAACCAGGACTTCTTCAAAAAATATATTGAAGACGCGGCGCCTGGTTCGGATTCTCTCGATGTCAAGATTCATTAATCTTTTATTGAGTTTGCCGAGGTCGATCTCGCTACCGGTTTTTGAGACCACGACGGAGGAATGTCGCGACATTCCTCCGTCGTTTCGCACGTGGTCAAGGATCTGGGAGACAGAGTCTTCGGGATCGTAGATTCTCATTTGGAAAATACCAGAGAGCTCACCAAGCAGGCGCGGAAATTGACTCTTTGTAATATAGCCAGTTCCTGCAGAATCAACGCTTCTCCATGCTTCTTTGAAGCGACGAATCTCGTCTCTGTCAACGACTGCCATGCTGCTGGATCGCTGGTAGACATAGCTGAAGCTCTCATAGATTAGAGAAACGAAGAGGTTGACGAAGATGTACATGCTGATAATGTTCCAACCCACAAAGAGTATTCGCGCCCAAGGCTTGCTTCCACAATCACTGTCGAAGAAGGTTGAGTCCTTCACGCAAAGAGGTGGCTCAATACCGGCATAGTCTTCCATAATTTCGTTCCAACCTTCTCCCAGACTCATTCGAAATAGAAGAATCAGGGCATTGGGCACTGTACGGAAATTCAAGTCACTCGTTTCTTGCCCACCAAAGCGAGTTAAGCTGAAGGCCTGCGTCATTGCGATAGCAAATACCAAGAATAGAACGAGCCAGGTGGCTAGCAAGTTGCTAATGACCGTCAGACTTGCCGCCGCGGTTTTGAAGAGCTGATCCAATGCGTCATTTCGTGGTATCAGCAAGAGAATGATAGCCACCAAGAATGTCTTGTACAGCTGTTCGTAGGCCTGACCACGAGTACTGGCAATCAGAAGCGAAAGGGTGGCGATAAATGCCCCGGAAACCACGACTAAAGCATACAGGTCCCATGAACTTTTCCTGAATCTGCTCCAACCAAGCCCAAATATGCGTATCGCGATATTGCTCATGTAGATCAGGATGAACAACAAGGATACAAATTCTCGTGTTCTAGCCCACCATCGCGGTTCGTTATTGAATTCTGCGATGAGAAGGACGAGGTGAAGAACGAGCACCACTGTGATCATCCGATACCACTTGCCACGTTTCTCTATGGCTCTCTTGTGGCACCATCGCTTCCACTCTTTGCCCTTGTCATCGTAAGAGCTCTTAGATGGAGAGATCCGTCTCAAGAGCTTCTTCAGTTCTAGCCAGGATCGCTGCTCTGCTGTCAAAAAGGCAACGCCAGTTTGTTCGGTATAATTGCGCATGAAAACGGATATGAACAATGTAAGGATAAAGACGGTGGCTAATAGGTTGAACACAACAAAGAACATGGCATTACCCTGTGCGGCAAGGTCTTGGGGCTGCAATCCTCGGCCTGTAATGGCTTGTGCTGCGAATGACACATCTGTCCACCCTTCTTGGCTGACAATTTGATAGAGCGTAAACAGCGATGAACCAAAGTCATCGAACTTGAAATATGAGTTGTCTGCTACGCGGGGAGCTAGCATCACCCAATCATCCTTGAAAGGGGTGCTACCATATTCGCCAAAGCATTGGGCCAGTCGTGTTATGCCGTCGCCGTCATTACACGATATCATTTTGCCGTTGAAGATGTTCAGCCCGTAAATCGCAAATGGGATGAGCAAAGAGATCGAAACGAAAGCAGCCTGTGTGGTATCAGTACAGATGAATCAGGTTAATGGGAGTGTGCTACTGACGCCGAAAATCTTCCACCAACCAATGATGATGACCGCATGGAATGTGTCTCGGGCGCTGTTGCTGACATTCAGGAGCCGTAGAGCTCTCAATGCTTTAAAAGCTCCTACCGCTCGGGAGATGGCTCCATCATTGATGAATAGTGTAACAACATTGATCCAGAGTGTCACCAAGACCAATGTGTCCATGACTCCCCACAGGCTCCGTAGATACGCGTTTGGGGTCCAAAATGCGCCGTCTGCGATCATTTTGATGGCGGCCTCCAGCGTGAACACAAGCACGAATGCTAAATCCGTCCAAACAAACCAGTTAAGGTTATCTGCTTGGTGCACTTCTCTGTATTCTCGCTGATAAAGTGGGGTTGTGACACAAGCAATCACCACCATGGCCACGACGCAGGCATATACAAAGGCCGAAAGCGCATACCACGCGACCTTGTTAGGGTCAACTCCGTCGACTCGTTCAAAGCCTCTGGCAGGGCCTACAAGTCTCTGGCAAAATCTTCGGAGTTTGCTGGTTGGTGGAAACAAATACAATGTCGTGTTGTAATTCGGGTGTCTCGTGAGATATCCTCTTTGGGCTTTGCGCCTTGCAGCTGTTGCAGATACAACCTGGCGAGCCATTTGTCGCGGGTCCAACGTATCATTCGGTCCATCAAACTTAATGCTTGTATAGAATGGGTTAGGTTCCTGGTCTGTAAACTTGTTTTTGAACCTTTGCCAGACGCCGACCAAGCCAGAGCTCGAGTTTCGCGGCAAGGTTGATGGGAACCGGCCGGCCCCGTCGTTTTCTGGGGAGACTTGCAGAGGCTCCGCATTCTCATCATCAAGAAACTCACGGACTACCGCATCCTTGAGAAGCATTTCCATCATGGCGGGACCATAGTCCAAAGGATCACGCCGGCGACGAGACTTGGCCAGATTGAATATTGATGAAAGTGCGAGATTGCTTGCATTGTGGCCAAGTTCCTTGCGCTGTAGGAAGGCCTTGACCTGCTCAAGGCGCTTCTCATCCTCTGATACATCAAAGTTTTCTTGGATGACAGCAATGAACATGTTTACCAAGATGAAGTACGATAGCGTAAACCAGCCAATGAGGAATGTGGCGCCAATCCAGCCAGTTTTATAGCCATGCGCATAAGACGTAACCGAGTAGAGTATGTCGGTCCAATTTTCACTGGACAATATTTGGTACATCCCCAGAAAGGAGTTATAGATAGTAAAGAAGGATACGCGATTGAGTTCGCCACCTTCATTGAACACCGGGATCTCCCCCCGAAACAGCTGTGAAGCAAAGATGGAAACGAGAAACGTCATCAAAAAGACAAAGAGCATCAGGTTCGCAATACCAGCGGCGTTTCCGAGCACAAGTAGGATAAGTTTTCGGGTCATCGGCACCGCCAACACGATTCGGTAGGCTCGAACAATTTGAAAGACTGTGAGCCACCAGTATGCTGGTGTGTGGCGAATTGGTGGAATAAGTATGACAGTAGTGATGGTTGCCAGCCCGAGATCAAACAAACTCGCCCAGCTTCGGTGGAAATTTCTCCAATTTGAAGCCAGCCGCGCTGATAACTCAACATCTAGAAGAAGCGTAACTGCAATTTCAGCACCGTTGATGAATTTCTCGCGAGAGGGCGACATTCTAGCGCTGCGGCAAGCTTGGCATATTAATCCGAAGACGATGATCAAGGTGAAAAGCAGCTTAGTCTTCTCGACGACACGTTGCAGTGTCGATTTTCGAGTACGATCATCAAAGTGTGGCTGAATGGGTGATCGATGATCTGAGGTGAACGCGCTTCCCTTGCTCTCTTCCCGGATAATTTGGAAAGAGGAGGTAATTACCGCAATGAGAAGGTTGGTGAGCCAGAGGGTCATGATCATGATTCCAGCGCCAAAGAAGAGTGCGGCCTGCTGATAGTCGGAAGCCATCGCCTGATACATAAGATCCGAAAAGGTATTTGCGCTCATGATGACAAAAACTAGCTCCAAAGATTGCAAGATGTTGTCGAAATTCACCGTGCCATTAGACGGGTTGTCTTGCTGGAGGCAAAGAGACCCCCGGGGGCAAATGAATCCCTTACCCTTGCCTGCTCCAGGAACCAGACCTTCCAAAGAGTTGGAATTCCCAAACTTGACCCAAGGCATGATAGTACCAGTTTCGTTACTCAAATAACCTCCACAGAGCTGATCGTCATTCGTAAAGGCGGCCGATAAATTTGTCGGTTGAGAAGGGTCTAGCCAAATGCATTGACGACTAAAACTGGCCTTGAAGCTTTGAACGCCGATGATGGCAAACAAGAGCCAAAAGAAGCATAGAAGAAAAGCAACACGTACAAGCAGTGGTGCAGCCTTTTTGAGACTACGCAGAATGATTGCTGTGCCATGCGTAAGCGAAAGCAAGCGCAGAATGCGGAGACAGCTGAGCATTTTGAAGATGTACAAGTGATGCCGACTTTCTAGGCCAGTGATACCCAAGATGAATGCTACCCAGAATGAAACAACAGCAATCAGATCCAATCTGTTGAAGGAATGCCGCAAGAATGCGCGCCGCGCAAGCTGGAAACGCATCTGAGCTTCCACAGTTTCTGGAGCATCTGAAGGCCCATGCATAAAGGTCGTAAAAGATCGAGTGATGGTTGGTTGATCAGGATGAATTTGGCGATGAGCTTTCACTGACCGCTGAGGTTGGGGCTGAAAAAAAGTTCGATATTGTTCTGAGATGATGGCACGGACTCCTTTCTTGCGATCGATCGTGCTATACTCTGCTGCATTAATGACCAGACCCGATACAACTATACGCGCTCCTATCTCTAGGGTGAATACTATGAAAAGGACTAGCATTGCCCAATCCATTACCTTGCCACCAAAACGCTCGGATCGTTCATGGCCTGGCGTGAATACACTTGGTCCAGATTCAACAGCCAGCAGAACAGCTTGAAGAACGATCAACAATAAGATGATGGGCTCAGTGTATGGATTCACAAGAGCATCGCAAAGTCGGAGCCGGAGTTTGCTCTGAGGGGAAAATACTCCAAGCGAGTGTCCTTTCAACGGGTTGACGAAATTTCCAGGCGGCCGTCGCGGTAAAGCTGCAAGAGAGCCAGGGACAATTTGTTTCTCTCCTGCTGGTTCAACAACCTGGGGCTGGTATGAAGTATTCCTGTGTATTGAATTCATACCACCTGCATTGTGTTCATAGATTAGGCCCTCGGATGTTCGAGAGGTCCTTGCCGCTTGTAATGACACTCGCTGGTTAACTGCAACCTCGCTTTCTCCGCTGATATTGACCACTCTTTGTGACATTGCGCGCACAATCGAGCTAGCGCGACGGAATGCCCCCGATGGAGATGGCGAGCGAGATGGACCTGCTTCGCCGGGAGTAAGCGTCATACCATAAGCGCGGTTTGGACTGCTAGCAAGACTCGGCGGCTTTTGGTCAGACGCTCGCAGTGTCTGCCTCCCTCTCGAAATGCCATTTCCCAGATCAAATGAACGAGACAGGCTACCATGTGACGTCGGCTCGGTTCGATCAAAGGCTCCGGAAATCGGCTGTGCTTGAGATGTCAACGGAACATCATCAGACTCCGCATATTCTTGATGCCGCGTCTGGCCCAAAACGACAGGCTCTGCATCGAAAGGGTTGTCAGGAGAATAAAAGAAGCCGTCATGTGGCGCAGAGAAACTCTGCATTGCAGGGGGCAGTGCTATTTGCAATGCTGAAGAGTCTATAGGGGACTCAGATCTCGTGTATGGCCTCGTCATCGGAAATTCAGGAGGATCCCAGCTCCTCGCAGCATTGGTAATATCAGAGCTCGGGTGTCGTGAGGTCGGCGTGGCTGGTGTCGCGTGTTGAGCAGGGCCTAAGTGCTCAGCGCGATTTTCCCCGCTCTCCTTGTTTTGTGCTCTATCCTGGAGCTGTATCGACATGCGCCAGCGCTGCTGGCCAGTGTTGGTACCCTGCTGCTTCATGGTCATCCTGGCCTTCCTCTGGCTATCTGCTACTTGCGCTTGGCAGTATCATAGCAAAGGCACAGCGTGGCGATGGGAATCCATATACCAAGCATTTGAATATGTAAACTGCAGAACACATCCAGTGAATGATTTCGTAGTAGGTGGTTATGAGCTTTTTGTCGTGACAAAGCATTAAAATTGTCGTGGCAACAACACTCTTCAAACACCCTGGGCCGCACGGGGGGGGGTCAAGGCGCCCATGTGTCAACACAGTCATGCACACTGTGGGAGTACCAATTTTCTTCCAAGGTCCTCGCGAAAATTCTTGTAGCAGACAGTGCTAATTGATATTCTGTCGACGCAAGTTCAGCCCGACGCAATGCTAAAACGGCCTATCTACCCACTTACCATGTTAGCACGCTAACTAAGATTCCATACCTACCTATTTATGTATTGATATCACTAGTGCCAGCTCTGCGCCTCGCCATCTCGACTGCGACGGGATCATTCGAATCGCGCAGCCAGGTGCTTCGAAAGTTACGCCCTCGTCGTTTCAATGTCGTCAAAACAAGTAGCTATAGCAGCCACGGATGGTGATATGGACAATGTAGTTTCGCCACTGCTACAACGTATCCGAAACATGTGGGAGTTTGCCAATCTTTGCCAGTGGATATACATATTTGGCAAGGCTGCGAAAATCGACGAAGCACTCGAGATCGAGGTAGGGACGGCGTACCTGGCAGTCTCAATTCCAGCATTCTCTAATTTGACTACGGCCCAGGACATCGAAAACGAATGCCTCAAGTCTTCTTCAACAATTTTGTCTGATATCGCCCTAGCGCTACTGAAACTCGTTTCGTCACATCGCGGTCTGACGTGAGTATCCGCAGCGCATCCTATAACTAAGGCCAATTCGCGGTGCATATTCTGATTTATTTCTTTCAGCCACGAAATCCTCAACGACCAGCTGCGCAAAGAATACAGTTTCAGACTACCTTTCCAAAATCCACTGGGCGACGGTGAAACTAATTTCTCCGATCTTGACACGCCGACTAAAGTATCCATACAGCCTAACTGAACTGCGCCAAGTTGGTACTGACATTTTTCTAATAGATAATCGCTCTTCAGCAGCTCACGCAATGGGTCATGAGTCGACCTGAGCGATTACGAGAGAAAATGGAGGAGTTACACGACATTGATCAAACCAGCTGGGTATGTGACTCTCTTTCGCTCGACTTCAAGCTCATGATTCTTACGCGATCTTGCAGAGAATTGAACCCTATGGCTGGGATGCCGATGACCGCACGTACTACGTCTTGGATGATAATCGAGTCTATCGCTTATCCGAAGCTTCAGAACCACCAGTGCGAAGGCGCAAGAATCAGAAGACATATGGTGCAAATATGCGGTCCGGGAGAGGTCGACAATCAGGCAGGTCTATAACAGAAAACGGTGCTGCACCAATATCTTCCGATCCTGATAGCCCACAAGCGAAGAGTAACTTAGGCGATTTGGATTGGGAGTGCGTGGCTGTCACGCTGGATGATGTACGGCGCCTGGTCGACAAATTTCGAAAGACGCGTGATGCGAACGAGAAAATACTGCGAAATCAGCTCGATGCGCACTTGTTACCAATATTGGAAAAGCAAGAGGAGTCAAAGAAGAGGAAACAGGCGCAACACCAGCGGGAGTTGTTAAGTCTTGCCAAAATGGTCAACGCAAAACGCTCCAGTCGAATTGCTGGAAAGGTCGAGCAACGAAAGGAAGAAGAGAAAGCGAGGGCGCAGCGCGACATGGCCGAGAAAGCACTTCAGATTGAACAGGGTGAGAGATTGAAGCAAATAAAATCAGAGCGAGAGCGAGACTTCAGAATGTTCTCAAGGGAAAAGAGGCTGAAAGAGAGGGCAGCAAGACGACGCTTGCACGAAGAAGAACTGGCTCAACTTTCGGAAGGTCGCGATCCTGCCTCCGTTGGCCGCGCTCGTATTTCTGGCCGGCAGCTACAATCTGAAATTGATCGCAATAGACTGGCGCTCAAGGCATTGGATGGTGAAGAAGAAGATTGGTCTTTTGATTGCGTGTGCGGCTTGCATGGACAGGTTGACGACGGTGCCCACAGCGTTGCTTGCGAAAGATGCAATGTTTGGCAGCACAGCAAATGCGTCGGAATTGAGGAAGCTGAAGCTGATCGTGCAGAATTTCATTTCATCTGTGTTAGTTGTAAGCAACAGACGGAAAAGGCGAGCACTTCTCGCAACACTGTTATCAAGTTCAAGGCCAGGACCTCTGGCAAGTTAATCCCGCACCCGTCCGGTGACAGGGCATCGCAGGTCATCCCGCAGCCGTTTCTACATCCCACGGATCCCGGCATGTCAATGAACATGTTTCAAGTCACCAACGATCCATTTGGTACCCCGCAGGGAATATCACAGTCATCCACCAGAGTGGAAGACAGCGTTAGGACCAATACGAAGTTGTTTTCCAATAGCAACGATGTTGGAGGCAGCACTGATGAACCGGAAACTCGTCACTTCAACAAGCAAGGAGTCAACGGAAACGGTTGGTAATACCAAGCCAATGGGAACTGGAACATAAATGCCACCTGCCACGAAACCAATGCGACACATGGCTCCAGCAATTGGCAGTGGACTCACAAGCTTGGTCTGGAGAATTTTTGTCGGGTTGACCACCCTGCCGATGTATACGCATCATTCTACGACATGTCAACGAGCCTAAAGAAATGGTGTGCAGGGGATGCGTCGAGGCCTCAGGTGGACGAGCCATGCGGTGGCAGACCACAAATGCTGAATAAAAATTCACTCAGCAAGACTGCTCTTCTATCCGGAACCTGCATCTGCCCTTATTTGGGGGACGACAATCCAGGCCAAAATGTCCAGGCTTCCGCGTTTGAACCATTACTTGATTTACTTGATATACGGGAGTTGCTTGAAATGCTTCATTTGCTTGAATTTCTTCGAGAGAACTGACTTTCTTTCTGTACTACCATCAGAACCGCCGCCTACATAAGCAGATTATCGAAAGGTGTTCTCTTCAAAATGATTCACTTGATTGAGTAGCAAGATAATTTCCCTGGAATACTAAGCTTTTTCTTTTTCTTGAACGCTGTGCAAATTAGAGAACGCCACTCCGGCAAGCAGTACTCTTGATGCCTACAGGATCGGTCACATATTCAGAAGACCCGTGACAGTCGATCGACCTTTCGCGAACTGTCAAACAGGCCATGCTCTAGGATTTGAAGGTCACCAGTATGTAGGGCATTGAGAATCGTCTTGTTCGTACGGATGGGTAGCGCTAGGCATGCAATAGCCGAAATTTCGAGGAATTTCAATGAATCATTGCCCTGGGCAGAGCTACGACAAGAGTGCACGACCACTGAAAGCAAACTGGATGGCACGACGAACAAGCGGCCGGGCGAAGCGGGATAGTCTAAAGATTTGGTCTATTATCGGGCCAGACGAATCACTCAGGTCGGAACAGACTCAGCTGCGCTTGAACCATCCTGCTTTGAACTGTTATTTTTAGTTGGTGAACGGTTTAAGTTGACACGTGGAGAGTACGGACATTAAACAATGAAATTGTAAATTTTGTGGCTCAAGAATTCGTATCTGTCCAATCAGCATCTCTCTCTTCCCGTCACCTTAGTTGTCATGTTTCCCGCAGTTCGTTGTTCAAACCCGTTGCGGGCGCAGTTGGCTGGTCCGTGACACCCCCAACATTGTAACCAAAGAAGTAGAACCACCCAGTGGTAGATGCGCCCGTTTTGTGACATTGTGCGATCCACTCTTGGATAATACTTAGAATCCGTCTGAGGCCCTTTTGGCGGCTACGAAGAGAGTGACGGCTTGTGCGTGCCCTCCAACGGTTTGCAGCCTTGTATCAAGTGGGAGCAGCGACCGTCTGAGCCACTGCGTTTTATATCCCTCCAGCCCTTCAAAAAGGGCGGTTTCCCTCTGGTGCGATCCCTCACTCGGAGCATCAGAAATAACGACCACACGTGACAGCGTTGCCCGAATACCGTGATCACTCAAGCCTCAAACATTACACGCAACCTCTTTGTCATCCAGTCGACACAAGTGAATACAAAGGGTTTCCATGAAGGTTTACTTACTACATCTATTACACATTCGAGATATCCCTCTGCCTTGGGCAAACCTTTCATAGCGATTCACTGGCCGCTCAAAGCTTCTCGATTAGAGCAAAAGTTCTGGCAATACTTCCAATATGAGCCCCAGTCCCAGCTCAAGACCGTCGACATTGCCCATGAAAACAAGAGAAATACCATCTTATGCCTCAAATCATATTCTTCGCGCTTCCCAGATTGCGGACATGGGCTCTGGCTACGCCTCCGCGTCGAGTAGCGGCGTTCACTCTGTGCCCCAGCATAACAGAGTAAGTGTCTTCTTCAAGAAATACTAATCATCAGTGCTAATCCTCTTTCTTCAGGCATCTGCCTCTGAATCTGGCCATTTGATATCGATTGATAGTGGCAATGCCATGACGAGAATCTCCCATCGCCCCGTCAGAGACGTTGAGGGGCACAGGAGTCAAAGCAAGGAACGCAGAATTGAAAAGAGAAATCTGAAAACTCCACCCTCTGCCTGTTTAACGAAGGCACTTTCGGAAATTGCACATGATATGCCTAGTATCAGTGTCGCAGATGTGGCGACTTTTGCGAACCGTTCGACTGAGGTCCGACAGATGGAGGCGGCTAAGGCTGGTAAGGTCAAGCGGCCGCTGAATGCATTCATGCTTTATCGAAAAGCATACCAGGATGTTGCGAAAACTCAGTGCAGTCGCAACAATCATCAGCAGGTCTCAACAATTTGCGGGAGCTCCTGGAATGCCTGGGAGCCTCCCAATATCATCGCTCAGTTCAAGCAGCTAGCATCCATCGAGAAGCAGATGCACGAGGGAGCTTTCCCAGCTTATAAGTATGACCCGGTACAGACAAAGAAGCCTAAGGACGGCATAGAGCAGGATTACAAAACGTGTGAGTTGAGTGACGGCGAGTCAAGCTGTCGTCCCCGACGAAGTGGCAGGCAGCGAACTACTCGAGCTACTTCTCGGGTGAAACAGTCGTTCACGTTGGAGGTGCCTGATCAATACCGAGGTCTGTCTGGTACCCATTCCCAGCCCCCAGGTGGCACCTGGCAGCAGTATCAGGCACTTCCGTTCCCTGACTGGTATATGCATGGCGGCCTTCCGGCGGATGCCCCTCAATACGCGCCGCGCGGCGAGCAGAGAGCTGAGAACCCGGATGCTGGTGTCGCGTTCGGTTGCACCTCGTCGGATCTACAATTCCAAGGTTATACGGGCTTCGTTGACCCATGCCTCGACCCTTCGCTACAGACAGATGTGCCAGCGTCTCAATATAACCAATTTCTTGGTAGCAATCACGACATGTTGCCAGGCTGGATGAGCGTTGGTGGTGCTCAAAATGCATCCACGGCACTTGTGCCGGAGCTGGACATTACGGGCGCACATACGGCTTATTTGCAGGGCACACCTTCCGATTGGCAGGTCGAACAACTGGAGGACGGGAGCCATTTCAGCGACTGGATGACGCAAGCAGGAAATGGTGAGCATCAGTAGCACCTAGATAGGTACGTAGTTTGGTAGGTACCTACCTACGTAGGTAGGTGGCTGGAACAGGCACGACAGGTACCCGAGTAGTTGTACTTGTGAGTGGGCCGTCACGGTAAGTGTGTGTGGTTGGGGCGTGTGATTGTTTGTCCCCGGGCGTTTTGGTTTGCTTCATTATTGTTACTATTTACGCATCCGTTTCCTTTCTGGTCTGGCCTCTTTTCTCTTCTGTGGCCGGCAATCTGCTCTGCGGTTTAAATTTTCTGTTATTCCTGGGGAAACTATTTTCAAGTACCATGATTCCATTGGCCAAGTATCCGATTGTTATAACAAACACTATATTAATTAGTTAGGCTTGCCACAATAAAATGGGTTCTTGTGCCAATAGCCCTTGGTGTGCAGCCAATAGCAATTTGAGCCTCGTAAGATCTTGCATACGTAAGGTTCCATGGTAAGACTTCATTCTAACGGTATTCACCTTTTCCGGGTTCGCTGGGCGCCACGCCGCGATGTCGCTACCTAGTTAGTAGGTAGGGTAGGGGAGGCTACCAGTGGTCTGTGGTCAAATGCAGACCTCTCGAATAACTATTCACATCTTTGATGAAGATTTTCAAAGGCTGGGAACCTCGAGATCATTCCGAGCTTATCAGCCTCTCTCCGACGTAAAATTTTTCTGAGCAGTAACAGCTTCGAAGAAAGAAAAGGCCTTCAGCAGTAACTAGCAGCACAGCCGGCACGAAGGACTAGGGCCATGATTCCGAGACTAATTCTCAGTCCCTCGTAAGACTACCCTATAGTAGGATTTCTTAGCGTTTTATATAAAGAAGTTACTTAATATACTATCTATACTTAATATCTTAGAAGATAATATTCTTAATATATAGTTATATTATTTTTAAAGTTAAATATCTTATTATTTTTATTAATATTAAAAAAGGTTTTATAATAAAAAATTTTTTA
>NW_007930942.1:18085-20191 GCF_000280675.1 Beauveria bassiana ARSEF 2860
ATTAAAATATATAATAAGTTTAATTATTATTATATAAGGTTTTTATTTATTATTATTATTATAATACTCTAACTAAGCTAAATAACCTATCTAATATCTCTATAATAATAAACTTTAAGAAAAACTAAAGTACCTAAAGAAAAAACTTAGCTCTTATTATAAAGTAACTTTAATTCTAAGTTATTATATAAATAAGTCTAGTTAAAAGACCTTTCTTTATATTAGCTTAAAATAGATATAAATAAGTAAGTAAGTAAGTAAAAGAGCTTATTTACTTATATATTATTTTATATTTATCTTTATACTAGGTCTAGTACTCTTAAGAGCTTTAATAAACTAAGAAAAGTAGTAAATAAAAATATAATATATTTTTTAGCTTATAACTAACTTAAAACCCTTATAATATTATATTATTATAATCTCTTTATTTATATTAATTTTAATATTCTTTTAAATTATATATATTTTTATATAATTATAATAAATACTTAGGTTATATCTTAGTTTTATAATAGTCTTATATCTTATTCTTAATTACTTATAGACTTTTTTATATTTTTATTTATTAGTATATTTTTCTTTATTTTTATAATATATTAATATTAATATATATACTTAAGCTAAGCTAAATTAAAGAGGTTAGAAGAGATAACCTTTTAAGAACTTTTCTTTTTCTTTTTCCCTTTTTTAACCTTAATTAATTATATATACTTTATTACTTCTAATATTTCCTTTATCTTTACTTTTCCTTTACTCTCTTTTCCTAGCTTTATATAAGTTTTTAATTAATTATTATATAAAAACTTATTTTTTTTATATTTATATTATATAAGTTTCTTCTTTTAATTTTATATTAAGTTTAAATTATAACTTTTTAACTTTTTAATAAAACTAATATTAATTAAAATATTTATATAAAATAATATAATATATATTATTTTTATTTTAACTTTATTATAAGTATTAATTACTTAATTTATTAATATAGTTTTACTTTTAGCTTTAATTTAAATTTACTTATTTTTTAAAATATTCTATATTTATTTTATTTTATTATAATAACCTTAAAAGACTTTATTTATTTTTACTTTATTTATATATATTTATCTTATTTTTATATTAAACTTAGTATCTCTTTAAAATATTTATTAAAATCATTTATATTATATACTAAAGTTTTATTATATTATTATAAGTCTATTTTATTTTTATATTACTTTTACTATTAACTTAATATTTTAGTTTTAGTTTTATATTAAAGAACTTATTATTATTACTTAGGTCTAGTTAATAATTAACTTTAAAGTTATTTTAAATATAGCTTAAAACTTTTTTAAGTTTTAATTATTTTTAAATTAAGCTTTTATTATTTATAACTAAACTAATAACTAAACTAAAATTTATTATTTTTATATTATAGGTAGTCTAGCTCTTATTTAAGCCTATATTATTATTACTTTTATCTTTATCTTTATATTTATTATCTCTTAAAAAGACCTAGCTTCTATTTTTTAAGAGATCTTAGCTATAATTTAAAACTTAACTATAGCCTTTAATACTTAGACCTAAACTAGGACTAGTTTAAATCTAGTTAATAATAATAATACTAATAATTAGGATTATATTAAAAAAAGGAAAATAAAAAAAATAAAGAAAAAGATTATAATTATATTAATTTTATTTTAAACTTAAAGTTTTTAATATTTAATAAAAGTAAAATAATAAATATTTTATTTTTATAAAAATACTTATAAACTAGCTTTAAGTTAATATTAATTATTTAAAATTTATTAATAAATATTTTTAAGACTAGTATTATATTTATACTAAAGTAAAATAATATTAAAAATACTTTAACTATAAAAGAAGGTATTTAGCCTTTATTTTTTATATATATTTAAATAAAAAATAAGTCAATATAATAAAATAAGTTTTTTAATAAGATTATATAGCTTTTAGATTAGAGTTATAGTAATTTATATATTAAAAAACTATTAAATATTTTATTAATTATTATTTCTTTATTTTTATTTTTTCTTAGTACTTATTTTATCTTTTATATATTTATTCTATAAAATAGTATAAGTTAATAAGTAAATAAGCTAG
>NW_007930943.1:0-2976 GCF_000280675.1 Beauveria bassiana ARSEF 2860
GAAATTCCGAGACAGACTCAGTATTGCCACTAATCATAGTCCGCAGTTTCGTGAGACTTGCTTCTTGATTCGCAATGCTTTGTTGCAATTGCAGCTCCATTTTGAATTCATTCAACTCAGAGTTACGTCGCCATTCTTCGATTTCCGTATCGTCGACGCGCATGTCGACGTCTTCATTGCTTGTGCTTCCCATGTAAATAGGATACATGATGTAGAAGTATGGCTAGAAGATCGCTCCTGGTCCCGTAAAAACCGAATTGGGTGCAGCCGGTGCTTTTAGTTGATCTAAGTACCAAGAAGGGCAAGGCTAACCGCTATTTCTCGCCGTTGTGGCTGCTAGCTATCTACAAGACCACTAGTACGGCAGCGGAAAGGATCGAACACAACAAACGAAGCAAAAGGCGGCAGCACAAAACGGATGCAGACGCGTCAGCAAGGTGGCGGGACACCCTTCGGCGGGAATAGCCGCCATTATTCAGGCTCACCAGTAGTGTTTGCTTCTCCCCATTTGCCTTGACTGAGCAGGAAATTTATGCTCAGAAATTGTAGTATGTATTAATACGACGCGATTTGGCCAGTGGTGTCAACCTATGGAGTAGAAATACTGTATTCGGTTTCGATCAGGGTGCTGTCGCATTACAACCGAAAGCATACAGGCTCCGTAGCCATGAAACCGGCTCAGAGCATCACGGAGAGCCTATCGGAGGCATCTCTCCTCCACACTCAACCCACGAAATACCCTGCATTAGTTTCCTCAGCATCAGGGGCCTGCTCGACACTGAATGATGGTCGTGTTGTTTTGGACGCCTGTGGTGTTGCGACCATCGGCCATGGCGACGAGACCGTGAAATTCGCTATCCAGGAACAGCTAGACAAAGCTGCTTACGCCCACCCCATCATGCACACAACCTCTCCTCCGAAGGATCTGGCCGAGTTCCTGCTTCTGAGAGCCCCTTCTCTGGGCCTATATAAGGCGTACTTTGCGAGTTCCGGAAGTGACGCCGTGAGGCCGCCATGAAGCTTGCTGTGGCATTCCATCGCGCCAACAAAAGCCCTCATAGAACACACTTCGTGTCTAGGGAGAGATCCTACCATGGAAACACCATCGGAGCCATGTGTCTAAGCGACAATCCCGGCAGGACGGGGCCTCATGAGAAAGTCTTCGACAGACTCGACGTGAGTTTCGTCAAGCCCGCGTACGCCTATCGCCACCAAAGAAGCAACGAGACCGAGGCTCAGTATACTGCCAGGCTGGTAAATGAGGTAGAAGCCGAGTTTCGCAGGATTGGCGGCAGAATGTCGCGGCTTTCGTGGCGGAGACTGTCGGAGACTCAACTGCCGGGTGCATCATAGCTCCTAAAGGCTATCTCGAGGGCGTACGCCGTGTCTGTGACGAATACGGAGTGCTCCTCATTCTCGACGAGATTATGTGTGAAAGCGGCCGCACTGCAACCTATTTTGCCTTCGAATCTGAGGGCGCTGTCTGCCCCGATATTGTTGTTCTGGGGAAGGGACTCTCCGGCAGGTATCTGCCCCTGGCAGCAACGCTCATCAATCACACCGTTGACGAAACGATCGAGAAGGCTGGAGGCTTCATCCACGGGCACGCTTACCAAGCACACCCAATCAGCTGCGCTTCCGTTCTTGCCGTGCAGCGTGTCATACGCAGCAACGGTTGTTTGAATCATTGCAAAAGGCTAGGCGACAGAATGAAAACGAGGCTGCGCGCTTTATTAGCAGAGTCCGAATTTGTGGGGGATATTCGGGGCCGCGGCCTCTTCTGGGCGATGGAATTCGTCGCGGATAAGCGGCTTAAGCTGCCATTAGCCGAGGGGTTTGCATTCGGAGCAAAGCTAAGACAATTTGCACACGAAAGCGGCGTCGCTATCTTATCTGGAAGCGGCACAGCAGACGGCCGCGCTGGCGATCACATCATGTTGGCACCGCCACTGACGATTACGCAGTTGGGACTAGATTGGATGACCGATAGTATAAAGCAGGCATATTCGAAGACTGAGGAGGCGTATAAGAATCAGAGTGCTTCCAAGTGAAGTAATCGTCGGGGATCGCCCAACGGAAAGATGGCTAGCACGAGTGCCATAATACTGAAGTTGATCGAAATTCAGAGAAGCGGCAGTTAGCCATCTATTAGCTGTAGTGAGACGCTGAGGCTAAGGAGAGCCGTGTTGGTGTAAAGCTCAGCCTGACGTTTTTGTTTGGCTGGTTACTTGTACCTTTGACTTGAGAAACCCGATCGCTAGAATTACGATTAGCGTTTTGCGCCTACCGGTAAACGTTTCGTCCACGTCGAATACTGAATGCCCCTACAACTTATAGTACGCATATACTAGACTGCGTTTAATTCCATGGGAAATAGCCACGGCCATTGTAGTCGAGTCTTGATGCCGTGGTCTCCGTGACAAGGATGTCACCGTGCCATTTAGCGACACTGTAGACGATGCTGCCAAATAGATCCAAAACATCTCGAGAGGTCCTGAGTCATCCATCAACGGCCGCGGAGATATCCGGATTCGTACTTGAAAAGGGCAGCTCCGATCTTGCATCTATCCGGATTTCGCCTGCCCTGCTCCTTTTCTTACTCGCAATCTCCAAAGGTTTCATCGCGTAACAGTGACGAGAGGGAATTCTCATAGGTATCGCAGCGGTAAGCGTTCTAGTTATATCCTGTGCTACCGATACTGATGAGCAAGTCTATGTGGACGCCAGATTATGGCTTACAGATGTAAACTACTCATAAAGGGCTGGAGCACGACCTGAGAGACAACAATCAGATGAAGTGATACTGAAGGATTTGCTACTTAACTAGATGTCTCCGGCTCTGCGTGCGAAGAGAGTGTCTGCTAGCCTTTTGCAAATTCGGTGTGCCAAAAAGCTAAGCAGAGCCCATGTCACAAACCCGATTCCAGAGGAAGCGTAAATTATCCTGCAAGCTAACATGGCGGAACAACCTGTGTT
>NW_007930943.1:3076-7806 GCF_000280675.1 Beauveria bassiana ARSEF 2860
TATATGCAAGCACCTCCCGGATCATCTGTTCTATCAATCACGACCGTCAAATGTAAGCGTCTTGTGGGTTCCACGACATAGCAGACTGTGATCACCTACTCCAGGCCGAGAGTCCAATTTTGACTATGACGATAAGTAGAAGAGCATTTGGAACAGTCAGAAGGCTCCGTGCGCCGGCGGAATCCGCCATCGTTCGTGGCTTGTTCGCAAAACAGGTACACCCCAGTTCACCGCGTCCCCCAATTTCGATGTAAAAAAACCGAAATTGGGCGGGTGGGGCAGGCGCGGGCGGCCTGGTCTGTCTCAGCAGAACGAGGCCACTGATCAACATTGACTAAGATCAGTTTGCGGACGCTAAACCTATACTACCCTGCATGAATTGTGCTTCCTAAATATGTACATTGACAGAAGCATTTTCGGTATATAATAGCTGGGCTGTTATTTACCCACACCTTTTATTGTGCAGTGTCCGCAGCTCATCTTCATCACCGTGGCCACTTACTGCTGAGAGAGAGGGCCTGCCTACTTTGCGGTGCTGGCTAGCAGCGGGAAGAGGCGCAAAACATGGTAAGGCTTGCGAAGCCAGTCCCGATTAAGCTACCCTCAGCCAGCTGATTGGTGGAGGGCTACCCGCTAGCAGCGGGGTAGAAAGCTGATAACTGTAGCCACTTCGTGCTTGTAGCTGTCTCTTAATCTGTTTCTTCCGACGAAGAAAATGCTCGCCATACTGCAGAAGGCATTCTTGGCTCTGAAGTTCATTCCCAAATCAAGTCAGAAACTCTTCAGGAAAGTCTGTGAAATCAACTGCCACATTTGCGCACGCGCCTGTAGCAGCCTAATATGGCACGACCTTATCTGGTTGGCAATGCTTTTGTAAGCCAGAATGGGCTGAGAGCAGCGGTCATCGCACAAAGTCTACAGACTTATATTCCCACAAAGAATAAGTGCTGTATGTATTAATATATCATCAGACGGAGACGAACAATTTGGAGCCCGCGAACCGAAGCATGAAGGCCACCTCGCTGGTAATCACCTGCGGTGCACTCGCTGTAGCCCAGCAGACGGCTCTTTGGGTGCCTGACTGCGGCGATGAGGTCTTGATGCTCGGCACTAATGTTGCAGATGAGTTTAAATCTCTGAACACACTCAGTGTGGAAGATATCAACACGATCCTCGCATTTAACACGTATACAGTGGTATATGAAAGTACCGCACCGTCGGGGTTCCGATACGACAGAGGTTACCTTGTGAAAGACCCACCACCGCAACAAATTGTCACAACTTGCACGACGCCTCTCTCGGGCATAGGGGGAGCCACTAGAGCAACGCCGACAGGGCTTTCATCGACAAGTACCCAAGCTAAGACGGGAAATGCCACAATTGCCGCGGCCTCACGGTCTCCACAGGTGGCAACTGCTACTTCTTGCTATACCACCGGGCAGCCAGTGTCGAAATCTGCCGTAGTGATGAATCAGGTTTTCAGCTTTTGCGGCGTCCATACTAGTTTAGCCACACCCACAAGAATCTCTTCGACAGTGACATATGGCGGCCTGAAGATGCTGTTCCAAGTCAATCCGGCGACTTGCGACCCAGAAGGCGGCGCGACCCGGAGAGACGTGATGTTCATCAGACCAACCGGAGGCATGCCAACCGACTCGATGCAAGTTTTTAACAGAGCGCTATGGCCGTGCGTACATCTGTGGAACCTATGGGAGTATTGTCAGTCTACCCTTCATAGTTTATGGGCCGTGCTAACCGGTCCTAGGCAATGACGACCATAATAATGAAGGGCGAGGTGGCTCTGGCATTTTGGATTGTGTGGAATTCAGCCTAAGACCTTTGTAGTGTGTGAATGGGGGGTGCCACCGGAAACCTCACATGGAATCTTCCATTTGAGAGGCCAAAGCGAAACAAAGTCTGCTCCAGAAGCAGTTTTTAGGGGCATTCCTGCTTCGTGTAGCCGGTGAGCTGCAATGTCGTGACCCTGTACGAGAAGCTTGGCCGCTGCTGGAAATTTATATTCCGGTTGGCCTCCCAGCACCTCCATAGGTTTTCTCGAATCGTACATCTATCCAGACGACGCAGATATTTTCAGCCTTTCTCTTTCAAGACATTCTCCACCGCGGGACAAACTCGCTGTATCACTGCCTGCGGCTCTTTGTCCGAGCCTACTAACGTCTCCTCGCCCTCTTCATCGCACAAACACACGCAGCCACTGCATCGTCAATGTCGACCCGCCGGTACGCCAACTACATCACGTTAAGGTTGTCGCCCTCTATACAAAACAAGGAGGCCAGTCTGCTTCTGCTTCAGAAAACACAAATCCTCTGCCACGACTTTCGTCACGCCATATCTGTTCTTCGGCCGAGACACCACAGACTCGCGATCCCGGCGGCGGACTCAGCGCAGCCCCAAAGCTGCTAGGAGTGCTTATGAACGAGAAACTCTCGATCTGAGGCACTAGTTCCGCGGCCGTTCAAGAAGGGCGAGTCAGAGGCGTTGGTATCGACGAATTCTTGCTTGGAGTGGGCTTTCACGTGGGGTTTGTGCAGAGTGGCGACGTGTATGGTATGTTTGATGCGGCTGCCGCAGAGGATAGAGGATATGAACTCGCTCGACGTGATGCTGCCGGTCTGGTTCGTTGTCGCAGAGGGCAGGATGTCGACGCCAAACGGCCTAAAACCAAGCGACGGCAGATTCAGCATCAGTGCTGCGCTGAAATGGCCAGATGATGCAGTGACAAGAACATCGTATGACGCGTTCATCATGAACTTGAGCAGTGGTACCGTAGCGCCTCTGGAGCAACCTGCGAACAGGAACGTACCTAGTTCAAGTCGCTTTCCGGCTTGCCATAACATTGATGCCTTAGGCAGTATGGGCTCCTGATGCGGTAACAACTTGCCGCCGAGCGTGCTCCATCGTGGGCCGCCCGTATACGGAAGAAAGCCGTGTCGGAAAGCGCGTGATGGACAACTAGCAGCCAGAATCAGCTACGAAAGGGATTCCGGCTTTGACGTCAGAAAAAGGCGTTGTTGAGTGCGATTAGGTGTGTACTGTATCAAATATAGTTTGAGCTTGTTCTTACATTCGTGCAGCACGCACATATATTTCCGCAGCGAATACTGTCCTTTTGCGTTCTCAGCAATCGCTCTCCTGCATCAGCAATCTCGATTGACCGCAAGCGCTCGACTGGCGGCTCGTCTCATCATCTCACTGCTATCATGACGCGCCCACAGAAAATGGTCATTGTCGGTGCCGGCCCGGTTGGGGCATTGGCAGCGCTCTATGCCGCTCAGCGAGGCTACGTTGTTGAGGTCTATGAGCTACGCCCAGGTACGTCTTTCTTTCAGGCAAGCCCTCGTGCCGGCCTCACAACTCTCCCATTTTACTCAAGTGCTGACAGTCCACATATCTTCGTGATCCTGGCGTTGGCCGCCTCAGCCCCGGAAAGTTCATCAACCTCGCTCTCTCGGAGCGCGGCATGAACGCCTTGCGTCACGCGGGGCAGCCAGAGCTCCTCCAACGCGTCCTTGATGCCTCCGTGCCTATGCGGGGCAGAATGACCCACGGAAAAACGGTGTCCGGGGACCTCTACGAGGTATCTCAGGATTTCGATGCCTTGGGGAGAGTAGGTGGCGGCCAGTCGCAGCAGCGACCTGATGTTTTGAGCTAACGGCCGATTGTGGCAGACCAACTTCGCCATCGATCGGGCAGCTCTCAATGCCAACCTTCTTGACTGCCTCGACGGGCTTCCCAACGTAAAGCTATTCTTCAACCATAAGCTCATCCATGTCGACTTTCATAGCTGCACGGCCCTGGTGGAGGATCGAGACTGGCTCTCCCTGAGCATAGAGGTCAAGTTTGACATTATGGTCGGTGCTGACGGCGCGCACTCTGCTGTCCGCTACCATATGATGAAGATTTCTCGCATGGACTACCAGCACGAGTACCTCGATGTCCTCTGGTGCGAGCTCCGTATGAAGCCTGGCAAGGTTCGGGGCGACACAGCGCACGCATGGAAGATCTCACCGAGCCACCTGCACATCTGGCCCGCGGAAGATTCCATGTTTATCGCCACTCCCAACAAGGTAACGACATCTGGCTGCCTCCTGCACAACAAAAGATTCATCGTCCATCGTCGCTGACTGGCTCAGGACGGTTCGTTTACCTGCACCCTTTTTATGCCAGCGAGCCGCTTTGCGGCATTGGCAGCCGACGAATCACGAATCCTGCCATTTTTCGACGCAAACTTTCCGGGCGTCCGCAATCACATCTCTGACACGTCCCTGATCCGATCGTTCAGCGAGTGCCCGCATCGGTCGCTGGTCAGCATCAAATGCAGGCCGTTCCATTTCGGGTCGTCTGGCGTCATCGTGGGTGACGCAGCGCACGCCATGGCTCCTTTCTATGGCCAAGGCATGGACGCGGGCATGGAGGATGTCCGTCTTCTGTTTTCCGTGCTGGATAAGCACGCGCATGCGACAGGGGCGGCTTTGCGCGGTGAACAAGGTGAAGACGACGAAAACAACAACTCGTCCAGCAGGGCTGCGAAAATTTGCGGGCGGGCACTGGCGGAGTACTCCGCTAGCCGCTGGCGGGATGCCCACACCATCAACGACCTGGCGATGCAGAACTACCGAGAAATGCGAACATCTCAATCCACTCTATATAAGCTTCGCAAGGCTCTGGAGGGATTCATGTACGCCACTTTTCCGTCCCTCGGATGGCAG